>NW_028274807.1:40949833-41252864 GCF_037043125.1 Eumetopias jubatus
AGAAAATTGTAGTAGCTATATTAATATTAGTCAAAATAGACTTTAGAAGAACTATTAGCAGGAATTAAAAAAAAGACATCTTATATAAAATAAAAAGGTCACTTTTTCAAGAAGACACAACAATCCTAAATGTATATGTCCCTAACAGTAGAGTTTCAAAATTCCTTAAGCAAAAACTGGTAGAACTGAAAGAAGAAATAGACAAATCCACGATTTTAGATGGAGGTTGGAAGTTACAAAAAACTTCCTTTTTTGGAATGATAGAACAAGAAGACAGAAAATGTATAAGAAGATCTATAAAAACAATGCAAACGATCAAATTGACCAAATGCAACTTATAAAATAATACAGCCATCAACAGAATACACTTTCCTTTTAAGTATACATGGAATATTCATTCACCAAAGACCAAAACTTAACATAGTTAAAAGAATTGAAATCACAGAGTATGTGTTATGACCACATATAAATTTAACTAGACATCAATAACAGAAAGATAGCCAAAAAATACACAAATATTTTAATATTATGTATGGCACCTATAAATAACCCAAGGGTCAAAGCAAAAGTCACATTAGAAATTAGAAAACATTTTGAAGTAAAAGAAGACACCTATATTAAAATTTACAGAATGAAGCCATATTTAGAAGACTTTTACAGCATTAAATGCTTACATGAGAAAAGAAGTCATATCAAATTAATCTATAATTTTAAGAAATAAAAATAGAAAAGGAAGTTAAACCCAAATAAAGCATAAGTAAGGTGATAATAATGATAAGAACTAAGTGCAGAGATCAGTGAAAATGAGTACTGAAAAAGAATAGAGCAAAAAAAAGAAATCAAAGTTGAGTCTTTAAAAATATCAACTATTTAATTCAGTAACTCATCAGTTGTATATACACCCAGTGCTCATCACAACACATATCCTCCCCAATGTCCATCACCCAGCCACCCCATCCCTCCACACCCATCCCCTCCAACAACACTCAGTTTGTTTCCTATGGTTAATAGTCTTTTGGTTTGTCTCCCTCTCTGATTTGTCTTGTTTGATTTTTCTCTCCCTTCCTCTATGCTCCTCTTTTTTGTTTCTTAAATTCCATATATGAGTGAAATCATAATTGTCTTTCTCTGATTGACTTATTTCACTTGGCATAATGCCCTCTAGTTCCATCCATGTCATTGCAAATGGCAAGATTTCATTTTTTTGATGGCTGAGTAATATTCTATTGTGTATATATACCACTTCTTTGTTATCCATTCGTCAGTTAATGGACGTCTGGGTTCTTTCCATAGTTTGGCTCTTGTGGACATTGCTGCTATAAACATTGGGGTGAAGGTGCCCCTTTGGATCACTACATTTGTATCTTTGGGGTAAATACCTAGTAGTACAATTGCTCTATTTTCAACTTTCTGAGGAACCTCCATACTGTTTTCCAGAGTGGCTGTACCAGCTTGCATCCCCACCAACAGTGTAAGAGGGTTCCCCTTTTTCCACATCCTTGTCAACATTTGTCATTTCCTGACTTAATTTTAGCCATTCTGACTGGTGTGAAGTGGCATTTCACTGTGGTTTTGACTTCTATATCCCTGATGCTGAGTGATGTTGAGCATTTTTTCATGTGTCTGTTGGCCATTTGGTTGTCTTCTTTGTAGAAATGTCTGTTCATGTCTTCTGCCCATTTCCTGATTGGATTATTTGTTCTTTGGCTGTTGAGTTTGATAAATTTTTTATAGACTTTAGATATTTACCCTTTATCTGATATGTCATTTGCAAATATCTTCTTCCATTTTGTCGTTGTCTTTTGGTTTTGTTGACTGTTTCCTTTGCTGTGAAAAAGTTTTTTATCTTGATGATGTCCCCATAGCTCATTTTTGCTTTTGTTTCCCTTGCCTTTGGAGACATGTCTTGCCAGAAGTTGCTGTGGCCGAGGTCAAAGAGGTTGCTGCCTGTGTTCTCTTTTAGGATTTTGATGGATTCCTGTATCACATTTAGGTCTTTCATCCATTTTGAGTTTATTTTTATCTATGGTGTAAGAAAATGGTCCAGTTTCATTCTTCTGCTTGTGGCTGTCGAATATTCCCAATACCATTTGTTGAAGATATTATCTTTTCCATTGGACATTCTTTCCTGCTTGTTGAAGATTAGTTGACCATAGAGTTGAGGGTCCATTTATGGGTTCTGTATTCTGTTCCACTGACTTATATGTCTGTTTTTATACCAGTCCCATACTGTCTTTTTGATTAGAGCTCTGTAATAGAGCTTGAAGTCCGGAATTGTGGTGCCACCAGGTTTAGTTTCCGTTTTCAACTTTCCTTTGGCTCTTTAGGGTCTTTTCTGGTTTATACAAATTTTAGGATTATTTGTTCCAGCTCTGTGAAAAATGTTGAAGGTATTTTTATAGGGATTGCATTGAATGTGTAGATTGCTAATGAAGGGGGGGAAATCGGAGGGGGAGACAAACCATGAGAGACTGTGGACTCTGAGAAACAAACTGAGGGTTCTAGAGGGGAGGGGGGTAGGGGGATGGGTTAGCCTGGTGATGGGTATTAAAGAGGGCATGTACTGAATGGAGCACTGGGTGTTACACGCAAACAATGAATCATGGAACACTACATCAAAAACTAATGAGGTAATGTATGGTGATTAACATAACATAATAAAAAAAATTGCTCTGGGAAGCACAGACCTTTTAATAATATTTGTTCTTTCAATCCATGAGCATAGGACGTTTTTCTATTTCTTTGTGTCTTCCTCCATTTCTTTAATGAGTGTTCTATAGTTTTCTGAATACAGATCCTTTGCCTCTTTGGTTAGGTTTATTCCTAGGTATCTTATGGTTTTGGGTACAATTGTAAATGGGATCGACTACTTAATTTCTCTTTCTTCTGTCTCATTATTAGTGTATAGAAATGCAACTGATTTCTGTGCATTGATTTTATATCCTGCCACTTTGCTGAATTCCTGTATGAGTTCCAGAAATTTTGGGGTGGAGTCTTTCTGGTTTTCCACATAGAGTATCATGTCATCTGCAAAGAGTGAGAGTTTGACTTCTTCTTCACTGATTTGGATGCCTTTTATTTCTTTTTGTTGTCTGACTGCTGAGGCTCGGACTTCTAGTACTATTTTTAACAGCAGTGGTGATAGTGAACATCCCTCTGTGTTCCTGACCTTAGGGGAAAGGTCTCAGTTTTTCCCCTCTGAGAAAGATATTTGCTGTTGGCTTTTCATATATGACTTTTATGATATTGAGGTATGTTCCCTGTATCCCTACACTGTAGAGAGTTTTAATCATGAAAGGATGCCATACTTTGTCAAATGTTTTTTCTGCATCTATTGAGAGGATCATATGTTCTTGTCCTTTCTTTTATTAATGTATTGTATCACATTGATTGATTTTTGGATGCTGAACTACCCTTGCAGTCCAGAAATAAATCCCACTTCGTTATGGTGAATAATCCTTTTAATGTACTGTTGGATCCTATTGGCTTGTATCTTGGTGAGAATTTTTGCATCCATGTTCATCATGGATATTGGTCTGTAATTCTCCTTTTTGGTGGGGTCTTTGTCTGGTTTTGGGATTAAGGTAATTCTGGCCTCATAGAAAGAGTTTGGAAGTTTTCCTTCATTTCTATTTCTTTGGAACAGTTTCAGAAAATAGGTATTAATTCTTCCTTAAATGTTTTGTAGAATTCCCCTAGGAAGCCATCCAGCCCTGGGCTCTTGTTTGTTGGGAGATTTTTGATTATTGCTTCAAGTTCCTTGCTGGTTATGGGTCTGTTCAAGTTTTCTATCTCTTCCAGTTTCAGTTTTGGTAGTTTGTATGTTTCTAGGAATGCATCCATTTCTTCCAGATTGCCTAATTTGTTGGCATATTGTTGCTTATAATATGTTTTTATAAATATTTGTATTTCTTCAGTGTTGGCTGTGATCTCTCCCTTTTCCATTCATGATTTTATTAATTTGTGTCCTTTCATTTTTCTTCTTGGTAAGTCTGACTAGGAGTTTATCGATCTTACTAATTCTTTCAAAGAACCAGCTCCTACTTTCAGTGATCTGTTCTACTGTTCTTTTGGTTTCTATTTCATTGATTTGTGCTCTGATCTTTATTAATTCTCTTCTCCTGGTGGGTTTAGTTTTGATTTGCTGTTCTCCTTCCAGCTCCTTTAGGTGTAGGGTTAGGCTGTGTATTTGAGACTTTTCTTATTTCTTGAGAAAGGCTTGTATTGCTATGTACTTCCCTCTTAATACCACCTTTGCTACATCCCAAAGGTTTTGAACAGTTGTGTTTTCATTTTCATTTGTTTCCATGAATTTTTTTAAATTCTTCTTTAATTTCCTGGTTGACCCATTAATTCTTTAATAGGATGCTATTTAACCTCCATGCATTTGTTTTCCTTCCAGATTTCCTCTTCTGATTGATTTCAAGTTTTAAAACACTGTGGTCTGAAAAATGCAGGAAATAATTCCAATCTTTTGGTACCAGTTGAGACCTGATTTGTGACCCTATGTGATCTATTCTGGAGAATGTTCCATGTGAACTCAAGAAGAATGTGTATTCTGTTGCTTTAGGATGGAATGCTCTGAATATATCTGTTAAGTCCATCTGGTCCAGTGTGTCATTCAAAGCCCTTGTTTCCTTGTTCATCTTCTGCTTAGATGATCTGTCCATTGCAGTGAGTGGGGTTTAAAGTCCCCTACTGTTATTTTATTATTTTCAATGTGTTTCTTTAATTTTGTTATTAATTTGTTTGTATAATTGGATGCTCCTGTGTTAAGGGCATAAATATTTACAATTGTTAGATCTTGTTGGATAGACCCTTTAATTATGATACAGTGTCCTACTTCATCTCTCATTACAGTCTTTGGTTTAAAATCTATTTTGTCTGATATAAGGATTGCTACCTGAACTTTCTTTTGATGTCCATTAGCATGATAGATGGTCCTCCACCCCCTCACTCTCAATCTGGAGGTGTCTTTGGGTCTAAAATGAGTCTCTTGTAGAGAGCATATTGATGGTCTTGCTTTTTTATAGAATCTGATAGCCTGTGTCTTTTGATTGGAGCATTTAGTCTATTTACATTCAGAGTAGCTATTGAAAGATATGAATTTAGTGCCATTGTATTACCTGTAAAGCCACTGTTTCAGTATATTGTCTCTGTTCCTTTCTGGTCTATGTTACCTTTGGACTCTCTCTTCACTTAAAGGATCCCCTTTAATATTTCTTGCAGGGCTGGTTTAGTGATCACAAATTCTTTTAGTTTATGTTTGTCCTGGAAGCTCTTTATCTTTTCTTCTATTCTGAATGACAGTCTTGCTGGATAAAGTATTCTTGGTTGCATATTTTTCTCATTTAGCACCCTGAATATATCATGCCAGTCCTTTCTGGTCTGCCAGGTCTCTGTGGATGGGTCTGCTGCCAGCCTTATGTTTCCACTCTAGGCTAAGGACCTCTTGTCTCGACCTGCTTTCAGGATTTTTTTCTTTGTTTCTGAAATTTGAAGCTTCACTATTATATGTTGAGGTGTTGACCTATTTTTATTGATTTTGAGAGAGGTTCTCTGTGCCTCCTAGAGGTGAATGCCTGTTTTCTTCTCCAGATTAGGGAAGTTCTCAGGTATAACTTGCTCAAATACACCTTCTGGCCTTCTCTCTCTTCCCTCTTCCTCTGGGGCCCCAATTATTCTACTGTTGTTTCTAATTTATGGTATCGTTGATGTCTCAAATCCTCTCCTTGTGATCCAATAGTTGTTTATCTCTCTTTTTCTCAGCTTTATTCTCCATCACTTTATCTTCAGTATCACTGATTCTCTCTTCTGCCTCATTTATCCCAGCAGTTAGAGCCTCCATGTTTTATTGCATCTGAGTAATATCCTTTCTGATTTTGACCTGATCAGATTTTAGTTATTTTATTTCTCCGGAAAGCGATTCTCTAGTGTCTTCTATGCTTTTTTCAAACCCAGCTAGTATCTTTATAATCTTTGTTCTGAATTCTAGCTCTGACATCTTAATTATATCCATATTGAATAAGTCTCTGGCAGTAAGTACTGCCACTTGTTCTTTTTTCTGGGGTGTTTTTCTGTATTGTCATTTTGTCCAGAGAAGAATAGATGAATGAGAGAACAAGATACAAAAATATCAACTGTGACCCCAGCAAAATATACACTAAAAAAATCAAAAGAGGTCAGAAACCAAAAAGAAAAAAAAGGAAACAAAAAGAGAATATAATAAAACAGGTGGGCAGAACAGAATAATACACTAAGTTCTGTGTGTATTTTGGTCTGTTTGTTAGAGGAAACTAGATCCCAAAATTGTAAAGAATGCAAAACTTACATATATATATATACAAAAATAAAACTGAGTACAATGAAAGGAAGCCAAAAATGAAGACTATATATATAAAATGTAAATGTTAAAATGAAAATTAAAAAAAAACTTAAAAAAGAGTTGATAAATATGAAACTAGTTGAAAAGAAAAAAAGAAAAAAAAGAAAAAAAAAAGAAATTTTAGACTGAAAGACTGAAGAATCATGAGAAAAAAACCTCAAATTCTGTATACTATTTTCCCCTAGTGCTGGAGTTTTGCAATTCTGTGTAATCAGTAAACTTGGTATTAGCTGGCTATTCCTGCCAGTCTTCTGGGGGAGGGGCCAGCTGTGCTGATTTTCAGGTGTCTTTGCCTTGGGCAGAACTGCACCACCCCTTTCCAGGGGGCTGGGCTCACTGTAAGCAGCTCTGGATTGCTCTATGTGGCTTTTGTTCTCTGAAGGGTTTCATTACCACTTTAGAAGATGAAAGTGGCTGTGCCCCAATCTCCAGCCCGGGAGCTGAAAATTCGCACCTCCCCCCAACCCGTCAGTGAACTCTCACAGAAAAAAAGGTCAATCACTTTTGTCTCCCTGGTTTCTGCTCACGTTCTGTGTTCACCCAGCATGTGACCAAGCATTTCTATCTCAGGCATGTGACTCCATTTACAGTCTCCAAACTCTGCAGACTCCTGTGGCATGCACTTGCACTGCCCCTCCCTGGGGAGGGTGAGGGGTCTCTTTGCAGTTCTGCCACTTGCTGGGCCCCTGCTTGGAGAGCAGTCACCTGACCTTGCCATGGTTCACAGTTTATGGCAAGACCAAGCAAAAAGCTCATTCCTGGGCTCACTGCTTGCAACTGGCTTCTCTGCTCCAATGCTAGGGAACTCTGCCACACCCAGCACCCCCGTTCTTTCTGTGACCCTGAGAATCCTGAGATCATGCTTTCCCACCTAGGATTTTGCCCTGCTTCACCACCTGAGCATCTTTCAGGCAGGGATGTCCCCTACTGAGCAAATTTTTAAAAGTTCTGATTTTGTGCTCTACTGCTATATCAATTTCTGGTAGCTGGCTGATGGAGGCTCCCTCTCCCCATGTTTTATCTTCTGATATATTGCCTCAGATTCATTTCTCTGCACTTCTTACCTTGCTAAAAGTGGTCATTTTCCTATTTGTAGAATTGCAGCAATTCTTTTCGTAGATCTTCAGTTGAGTTCACAGGTATTCAGAATGATTTGATAGCTATCTAGCTGAATTCCAGGGACCAGATGAAACTAGGGTCCCCTCCTCCACCATCTTCCTAAGAAAAACAAAACAAAACAAAACAAAAAAACCCAAAACAAAATTAAAAAACCTAAGCCAGACTTATAAAGAAATAGAGACACATATTTCCAACATACAGAATAATAAAGTATACATCACCAACAACCCTTAAGATCTTAAAAGATTGATTTGGCAATATTTTAAACAATTCCATGTCAAAAAATTTGACATCTTAGACATAATTGACAGATACATCAAAAAAGAGTTATCAGAGTTCATCTAGAATAAATAATCTGTATCTATTAAATAATTGAATTTGTTGTTAAAAGCTTTACTCAAAAAAGATTACAAAAAACAAAACACCTAAAATCAAAAACCAAGAAAATCAGGCCAGATAGCTTCAATGATGTTCTTGCAAATGTTTAAGGAACAAATTATATTGGTTCTATATAAAATGTTCCAGAAAATATCATAAGTTGAAGCACTTCCTAACTTACTTTATCTGGTCATTACTGCTCTGATACCAAAATCATACAAAGACATAACAAGAAAATAAATCTATGGAATAATATCCCTTGTGAACACAGATTCAAATTATCTCAACAAGATATTAGCGACTTTAAAGCAGCAATAAATGAAAAGGATAATACATCAGCTTAAGTGGTGATCTTAGGAATTCAAGTTTGATTTAGCATTCAGAAGCCAAACAGATAGAAACATAATTAAGTAATATAATTCATGATTTCAACAAACTGAATGAGAAAAAAAAATAGAGGATCAACTTAATAGATATAAACAAAAATTGGCAAAATTCAATATCCATTCTTTATAAAAATTCTTAGCAAACTAAGAGAGAAGACAGTTTCTCTAGACTGATAAAAGGCATCTTGTAAAACAAAACAATGAAAACAAAAGACTACAGCTAACCTCATGCCTCTGTGGTAGATTGGAAAAAAAAGACTTACACTGATCTCATGTTCCCTATTCAACACCATAATAGGGATCCTACGCTTCACCATCTTTTCAGAAAAAGAAAGAAAAAGGCACAGATTAGAAAAGGAGAAATAAAACTGTCTGCTCACTGATGTCATGATTGTCTATAAAGAAAATCCCCAAATTTCTTTTTTTTTAAAGATTTTATTTATTTATTTGACAGAGAAAGAGAGAGCGAGAGCAAGAATTCGCTGGGATCATGACCTGAGCCAAAGGCAGACGCTTAATGACTGACCCACCCAGGCGCCCAAGAAAATCCCAAAATGTCTATAAAAAACTCAATTTAAAAAAATTAATTTTGGATTTCTTTTAGAATGAGTAATTAGAAATTAAATTTTTAAAAAGTACTATTAGAGATAGCACTAAAAAAGAGAGAAATATTAAAGTATAAATCTAAAGACATATGTGCCCAATTTATAGGCTGAAAACTAGAGAACTCAGATGAAAGCAATTAAAGAAAATCTAAATAAATGGAGAAATAATGCCGTATATATGGATTGAAGGATTCAATATTATTAACATGTCAATTATCCCATTATTGATCCTAGCAAGACACATATATACATATATATGTGTATGTGTTTATATATATGTATGTATGTGTATATATGTTTATATATATTTATTTATGTACGTGCATATTTATGATTTGTGGAGTTGACTACTGATTCTAAAATTTTCTGGAAAAGGAAATGAATTCGAATAGTCACAAATTTAAAAAAAGAGGATTCTCAATACCTGTTTTCAAGAATTACTATAAATTTGCAACAGTGAAGTCAGTGTGGTGAGACACAGTGGATGGATATATTCTATAGTATAACTTGATGATAAAATTGCTTACCAAATATACCAACTAAAATAGATTTCAACCAACAATTAAGGGCTATACTAATTTATTTATCTTTTCTTTCTTTTCCTTCCTTCCTTGCTTCCTTCTTTCCTCCCTCCTTCCTTTCTTCCTTTTCTCTCTTGACTCACTTTTATAATTTAAATTTAAACAAAGTTGAGTTTTCAAATACATTCCAGATCATGGTTTGGAATTAGAAAACATGGAATTGACACCTGATGTCTTCACTCTGGCTGTTTTTCTTTGCAGATTACTTAAACCTTTCAAACTTTATTTTTTTTCAATTCTGAGCTGGAGGTATCAGCATCTGTCTTATGAGCTTTGTGTATGCATATGGAGAAAGAATTAGAATTTTTTGTTTTTATTAAAATGATAATTATTTTGATTATTATAAAATATGTTTATATACTTCAGTTTACAGTAAAAACTTAAATGAAACAAAATACATGCAACCAGGGCTGAGGCTACTTGCAGAGTAAATAAAAAATACTTGAATCTTCAATTCATGGTCAGAAATAACTTCCTCTCTCCATCCTATCCTGCCAATGATTTTTTTTTTTCCTGATCAGGAGAGGTTTTCAATGAAGCCGTAATTTCTTACCATAGCATAGTGTACCACTCAGTGTAGAGACATATTTTTGTGATGGGTGGGACTTCCCTACTATACCTCTTCTCTTCTCTTTTTCTCTAATAAGTAACCTGAGGAAAATAACATGACTGCTGCATATTTACATATTTCAGGCTGTTCCTCAAAGATTCCTTGGTTAGTGGTTCTAAAATTATTCATTGGTTGCATTCACATGAGCCATACTTTTCTTTTATACAATGTCCTTAGTCTTGTAGTAGTACATCAGTTTTAGTATGATTACTATGATATTTTATTTTAATATTAAAGTCCACATATAAACAGTGAACACTCTGATTCCTCAGTTACTTATTCCCCACATCATCTAGCCTATTTCATTGGTACTGACTTTCTTCCTCTATAGAAAGCATATTTTCCATCACATGTCTTTTCATTTCCCTTCCTCAGTAATCTATTGAATTCTTAATTTGATTTGGACATTATGCTACAGGTGGTATAGCTTTGTTTCTCTTCTCACTTAATAGAAAGTTCTCATTGAATTTCATATTCTAGCTTGAGACCTACCCCTTTAAGTTCTCAGCAAATAATATTTAAAAAAAAAATTTTTGAGCTAGAGAGACAGAAAAACAGAGACAGAGGGAGAAGGAGGCCAAGAATCTTAAACAGGCTTCATGCCTAGCGTGGAGCCCGACATTGGACTCAATACTACAACCTTGAGATCATGACCTGAGCTGAAATCAAGAGTTGGATGCTTAACCAACTGAGCCACCCAGGCACCCCAGTTCTCAGTAATTTTTAAAATTTTCCATTTGAAAATGCTTATTTGTAAACATTTTAAGGTTGTCAAATGTTGCTGTTTGTTTCTTTGGTTTGACTGTAAACACCCTGATGGATGAAATTGGCTTTCTTAGTTTTTCTACTTTTCCAAAGTTTTTTATTTTTTTAAGATTTTATTTATTTATTTGACAGAGAGACACAGCTTGAGAGGGAACACAAGCAGGGGGAGTGGGAGAGGGAGAAGCAGGCTTCCCACTGAGCAGGGAGTCCGATGTGGGGCTTGATCCCAAGACTCTGGGATCATGACCTGAGCCAAAGGCAGATGCCCAACGACTGAGCCACCCAGGCACCCACTCATCCAAAGTTTTGAATGTTTAACATACAATTGGTGTTCAGTGAATCTTAAGAGAGTCACTGATAAATTGATGTAAGTTTTTAGTCACTAAAAAAAATCAGACTACATTTTAGAAAACATTTCTGTGGAACATCTATTCATCCATCATGCTTATTTTTCTCTTGGTAGTGCAAATTGTAAATGTTTTTCTACCATTAGCATACATACCTGCACAGTATTCCTCATGAGTTTTCTTTGCTACAGCCTTTTCCCTAAATCTGTCATTATGCTTGCATTGTGCATTTTAATGCATAATGGAAAACCTTCATGCATTGTGAACAGTGGCATAATGTATTCTTCAGGGTGATAAGTTATGTTTCATGTAATGTCAGTTCCTCTCTCTGAATTTACTCTGTTCTCAGTAGATGTGTTTCAAATTAATAGAGCATTAGTTCCTAATCAAGGAAGTATTTAGGAATACATTTTTAATTAAAATGAACTATGGGGAGGAATAAATAGCACTAGACTTTTTGTGTTAATTTGACATAATACATTACTCATGTATCTTTGTGCATTATTAAAAATTAGTGTTGCTGGTGTGGCTGTAAACCCAATATAAAAATTAAGGCAAATGAAAGGAAGCAGAATTAGTAGAACATGTTTTTTAAAAAGCTCAAAATCACAGAGGCTGTGATGTAAACCAAATCATAACATATATACTTGTAAGGATCTAAAGCAATTACATAATCAAGTCATTGACTTGCTTACAAGTAAAGAACAGTACAAGGCAGATACACTGCCTGTTTTTAATTAAAGACTACATGATCTCCCTTTGTAGCATCATCATCTTTGCCTTCAGGAAGTTCTTTTACAAGACAGCTTTGATGAAACATAGTGTCAGTCTTTTTGTTTGTTTGTTAAAATATATTCACTTATAGAACTCCAAAAAATGTACTTTGCATTTTACACATGAAATATAAAAGTCCCCCAAATTCTAGCCCCAAGGATTTCACAGTTAACTTTTAGACATTAGCAGAAATTCAGAATATGTGAAAAACAAACAAAAGACTCAAATCTGCCAGATACTATGAAAAAACACCATCTTATATTCTTGCAAGATATGTGAATTAATAGTAAAGATACTACACATTTTCTGTAATTGAAGTCTGTAGTCTTCTTAAGATTATATAAAGAAAATAATTGCTCAATATGAAAATATTATTGGAATTGAGATTGTTCCCCTGATGCTGATTTTTTTAGAAGACAAAGCTATATGAAATTTGCAATCCACAAATGCTATGGCATGAATGATAACTTTTATACCATCTATTTCCAGGGCGTACAGAGGGTTACTTATGCCCTGACATGGTGCTCAGCAATCGGAAATTTACTTCCAAAAGGCAAGAGTCCCGTTTCCTCAAAACGTGTAAAATCTCTCTCCTGTATATAGCAGCCCATAGACAGTCTCTGATGAGGTTCAAATCCAGAAGTCAGAAAGGGGTGAAGAACTACTGCCGAAGAAGGATAACGTACTCAGCATGCTTCACTTATAAGTTCAGAAAATCAAAGCCAAGATTAATTAGCAAAGAGTAAAATCTACTGGTGATAAGTTCTGTAGGCCTTGAGGCAACAAAGGGTCAGCCCTGAACAGACCAGTCAGAAGAGGATAAAACTGGAAATAAATTATTTTCTGATTCACATCAAGTAAGGGTTATCATCAAGGCTTTGAGTGCAGGATCCAGATAGATGATAACATCTATTATATAATTCATTTTACACAAACAAATAATATGTCATTTAGATTCTCATTATAAAACTTGGGTCTTTGAGAAGTTTTACAAAGTTTTTATTGTATTCATAGTTAAAGAATCCTATCTGTATTGTTCATTTTTTTTTTTTTTTAAGTAGGCTGCAGGCCCAGCATGGAGCCCAACGTGGGGCTTGAACCCATGACCCTGAGATCAAGCCCTGAGCTGAAATCAAGACTCAGAAGCTTAACTGACAGAGCCACCCAGGTGCCCCCTATCTGTATTATTCTCTATAGCTATCTGGATGGGGCAGATATCACAAAATATTTTAGATATATGAGAATAAAGCTAGAGAAACAACACCTTATCCCCAATTTAACTTTAAACGCATTTTTAAATAAAGGTTTTATTTATTTTTTTGAGAGAGAGAAAGAGAGCGAACACATGCTGGGGGAAGGGGCAGAGGGAGAGGGAGAAGCCAACTTCCCATAGAGCAGGGAGTCTGACATGGGGCTCTATTCTAAGATTATGGGATCCTGACCTGAGCTGAAGGCAGACGCTTAACCAACTGAGCCACCCAGGCGCCCCAGCTACTATGTTTTTCTGTCTTGTATTAGCTTTCCTCACATGACCTCAAATAAGATTGGTTTTCAGATTAGAGAAGCCTAATAAAACTTTCAACAATGTCAATTAGTAGTTGTGTGAACTTAAGTAAACAATTTTCTCCAAATTTCACATGGCTCAGCCATAAAATGGAAACAGTTGTTACTCAAAGGAATTTTGTGAAGATCAAAGGACACAATAGACATTATTACATCTAGATCAATGCCTAGCACATATCAGCCATTCAGATAGCTAAATGTGAAAAATTGTACATAATAGATGGTACTCTGTTTCTAATGTAATCTTTCACAACTTTCTTCCTAGCACTCATTGTTGTAATTTATTTGTGTTTTTGTGTGTGTGTGTGTGTGAGTTAATGATAACTGCCATCTTGTACTGAAGGCATAAACAGAAACAATTTGCTTGAGTACCAACCCAGGAAACCATCTGTGACTTTATTACAAGATACAAATGCCTCAAGATCTCTGTGTTCAGAAGTTACTACATTAATTTGGAAAGCCAAAACAAACCACTGTGTACTATTAAATGCATAAATAGACACAGTTTTAAGTATAAAAATGCTTCTACTTACCAAATTTGGAGAGAAGTTGCTGTTTATGTAGGACTTGAAGATAATTATGTCTGTGATTCAATTTCACCCTTAAAAAGGAGAATGTCACCTTGGGATTTAGTGTTTACATCTGTGCTCTGCAAGAAAAAGCACATAATGAGTGTGGATTAATCATTCCTTGAAAATCTGAAAGCTCAAAGGGGAAAAAATGTGCAAAAAGTAGTGATATTTGGAAACTATTTGAAAATGAGTAACAATAGAGTATAAGAACTCATCTTGAAAGCGACCATTTCTTTGATTTATTTGTACTCAAATATTGCTCTGGGTACTGGGAACCAGCAAAACTGCACCAGGAACTCCTCACCCCCCATCAAAGACTTCCTCTGTTAAGCCTTTGCTGGAATATGATTTGGGTCACTATGAATGAATGGATTAGAATAAATGAAGGTGTCTTCAGTGCAGTAGTCTTTATGTAAGAAACAAAAGATGCAGGAATTACACAGAACATATGTCAATATATAGGTTTCCCCTGCTATCCGAAAGTGGAGCATTCCTACGAAAGGTGTTTTTTTTTTTAAGATTTTTTAAAATTTTATTTATTTATTTGACAGAGAGAGACACAGCGAGAGAGGGAACACAGGCAGGGGGAGTGGGAGAGGGAGAAGCAGACTTACTGCCGAGCAGGGAGCCGGATGCGGGGCTCGATCCCAGGACCCTGAGATCAGGACCTGAGCTGAAGGCAGATGCTTAAGGACTGATCCACCCAGACGCCCACCCTAGAAAAGTTTTTGTAAGCCAAAATGGTGGGCGTAAAGCAAAGAAGCAGTTACTGTTATTTTATATGGAAATTTTTTTGACCCCCAAAAAACTCTCTTAGGCTTTTCTGATACATCTTGCTAACAGATGCACAAAATAAATTTAGATAAAGCACTGATGCTCACAGCTATGGCAGCTTGATGCTGAGCTGCTGAGTGTAGTTCCTGGGGAAGGAGCTTGGTGATGCCACTCTTGCTGTTAGGGGTGTATGCTGCCTCTATAAGGACCTGCCTGCAAAACAAATGCTGCATGTTACTTTCACTTTTTGCCTTTTTTCTATAAAAGCAAAAATCCTATCTGGATTTCTTTTGGTTAGCAAAAACATACTAATGTAGGTCTTTTTAAAAGCAAAGTGGAGTAACATACACTTTTGAAGAGCGGGGATACTTGTATGACTCTACATATTTTTTCTTTTTTATACCTTTGTATTTTATACATTTGTATTTGTGTATATTTATTTATTTATTTTTAAAAATATTTTATTTATTTATTTAAATTTTAGAGAGACAGAGGGAGAGAATGCCTGAGCAGGAGGGTTGGAAGGGTGGATGGGGAGGGTGGAAAAATGTTAAGCAGACACTGGGCTAGGCACAGAGCCCCATGGGGGCCTCGATCTCACAATCCTGAGATCAACACTTGAGCCAAAACCAAGAGTTGGGTGCTCAACCAACTGAGCCACCCAGTCGCCATCATTTGTGTATATTTATTGTATTAAATATTTAAAATCTTTTAATTATATATTGAGTTAACATATTTAATAATGTTATATCAAATAATAAACAATATTTATATATTACATATATATTGATATATCTATATTTTTATATATTTAACATATGTTTTTATATTTTTTCAGTTTGTCTTTCTTTCAGTTCCTCAGCTATAATAAAAGGCAGGCAATTTGAAAGCATTTTATTTATGCTCAGGTAATGAGAAAGGTAGAAAAGAAATAAAACGGGAATCAAAATGCTCTTATAGTCAAAAATTTAAGTATCAGCCTAACTATTGCCAGGAAATTAGAGGAAATATATTTAGAGTTTAAAAACATTAAGCAACTGCCTGTTCATATTTTTCTTTACTGATAACGTTCCCAAAAGTCTACTAAAATCAGCAACAAAAATATTTCAAAATGTATATACATGTGAGCTATGTAGGTTCAATGTTGAGGATGAGTGTTACGTGATGATTTGTTAAGGTAGCTATCACCTTCGTTTACCGTCAAACCCAGAACAAGCTGTGCAGAGGACAAACACAAGGTCAAGAAAACAGTGAATAGAATCACTCATGCCTCCCTTGTTCATCCTGGGGATGCACCAATAATTCTGGAGGCTCAGTGCTGTGCCGGTTGTGAGAAATCCATCAGGAAGGAGAAATCCCAAACCAGAAGTTCACCTCACTACAACAAAGGGAAATCCTTGCAGTACTATAGTTACTTACAGCCTCCTGTTTCTCTCCTTGTAACCTGCCCTACTACAGGCTTCAGTGCAGCAGGGCTGGCCATCACTTATCACCAGGTAAAAGCAAGCAGGATGTTATTTGCTCACTGAATACCATATTTTTCTTTGATTACTCTCTCCTATAAACTTGTCCCCTCCCTCTGTTTAGAGATGATGAAAAATTCTACATAGAATTTTCTATAAGACTTTTTTTACCTTAATATAAATTTTATATGAATCAGTATTAGAATAAGTTGCTACTAAAATATTTTTTTCTAATAGATACTATAGATAGCAAAATAAACTCTAAAATATATTCCTTAGCAGATTAGTATCCCAAAATTATTTCAATGGTAGAATTAGGAAGGGAATGCAAAATACTGCTATTTATCTTAGTTTTTAAGCTCAATCAAGACTTCTGGCTTCTTCAGAGGAATTAGAAAGCTAAAAAGAACATTGTTCCCATTCTTCCAATAGAGACCTGAGAATGCAAGACAACCAAATGATCCCAAGTCCATGAAAATACAGTTGCTCCAAAGAAAAAAGGAGCACAGTACTGCTTACCTGGGGCAGATTCTGCCAAGCACCATACAAGCTGGTAAGAAGAATTCAGCTAAAATGTCAACAAATTGCTAAAGGCTATGTGTGGACTAAATGAAAATTTAGAACTCCTAGAATTAAGAAGTACAAACTTCCAGTTACAAAATAAGTAAGCCATAGGGATGAAATGGACAATGTAGGGAATAGAGTCAATAATATTGTAATCACTTTGTATGGTGACAGGTGGTAACTGCCTTTATCATGGTGAGCATTTCATAATGTGGAGAGTTGTTGAATGACCATGTTGTACGACTGAAACTAATATTTGTCAACTGTACTTCAATTTTAAAAAAGCAAAATGAATGAATGAATGAATGAATGAATGCAATTTGCCTTCTTCCCACCAAAAAAAAAAAAAAAAAAAAATTGGAACCCATAAGAGCTAACAACACAAAGTGAATCAACTGTCCCTCAAGGGCTCTTGTCCATGTACCTCGCCAGGTGCTCATAAGAAACATTTGAGCAAAACAAGAGTCCTGAGAAGGCATAGTGCTTGGGGGACAGGAATAGGAGCTGTTGCTGGTAAGGCACAAAGCCCACCGGAATCCATCTACCCCTTGGGAACAAAAGCCCTACTATGCTGCAGGAAAGGCAGCAAACATTGCCATCTGTGTGGCTGGGGTAAAAGACCACTGCAGCTGGGGGAAGGGAACAGAAAAAACATCCTCTCTGGGGGTGTGGGAGGCAGGGATATGAATACATCCTAGACAATTAAAGGTTGGGAGAGGGAAAATCACTGAGAATTCTTCACCCCTAAGCCACAGTGCCTGCTTCAGACTGAGGTTAAATCAGATCAACAGAGAATTTCCTCTCCCCCGGCTCTGCACCCCACCATGCTGCCAATAAATGCTGGAATAATAACTAACAATGATCTAGTCTGGGGAGAGGGACAAGAGAAAAGAGGCACAGTGCCAAGTAAGAATCTGACACCGAGTGTGAAGCAACATTGACAAAAATTCTTTGGTAACAGAGTTTCCACCTAAAATATAAGCTAAACAAGAGAAATTTGAAAACTGTGGTACACTGAAGGCAAACATAATAATAATACCACCCAAACTGGCTAGATTAACACAAACCCCATGCTAAAGGCCTGGCAGAAAAATATGCATGCCATTTCCAGTCATAAAGCTCTTTACTTCAGTGGCTACTGTCTTACACAACAATGTGGATGAATCTCAAATGCTTTAAGCTAAGTGAAAGAAGCTAGACTTAACAGGCTAGATACTGTATAATTCCATTTGTATCATTGTCTGAAAATGGCCAAACTATGTAAAAAGAGAATTAATCAATAGTTGCCAGGACCTGGAGTTTGGGGAGGAGATATGGGTTAATTTGTTCTACATCCTGATTGTATTGTTGTTTTCACAACTGTATATATTTGTCAAAACTTGTAAGCTTGTACACTAAAAAGTGCAAATTTTACTGTTTGAAAATTATACTCTAAAAAATAAATGGAACTAATCTTAAGATACATTATAGACTTAAGAACAGACTTTTGATTTTGAAAAATAGAAATGTTACAGTAAATGTACATGTAATTTTGAGATAGATCTTTATTTCAAAATGCCTGTATGTGGAGAAAAAATGGTAATTCTTAGAAGAGAGGATATATGAGGTGGTATCCTCTTTGGAGAATCGCAAAGTACATTGGCATGTTAACGACTCTGTACAAAGAAAAGCTAGAGAATCTTTTTGTGTGTGTACACTTTTAAAGGCAATGACTTTTCATGGAACACACACTGAAAAAAATGACTTGCCAGTTTTGGAACTTTGAAGAATTTATTGCTGTATATTCGCTGATTTTCAAATAAGCCATTTTAGAGAAATGCAATTTATTTTATACAAATTATCATTAAAGGAAAACATTATAAGCTCCCCCCTGCACCCCTGCACCTTGTCAAATGGGTAGTTGAGTTGGGAGAATTGACCAGTGGAAATTTGTTCTTTCATTGTTAATACTGTGATAGCTTTGTGAAAATTAGCCCCCATTCCCCAAACCTGTAGCTGTATCTCAGAAAGTTGTGCTAATGCAAGACCCAGTTGGAAATAACAAGACATCAATGCCAGGAAGGGCTGACTACATAAATTGCAGGGTCCACTGTGAAAAATGAAAACATAGGGGTGTTGTTTGACAAGCAGGAAAGAAAAAGTGTCCTCAAAAGTACTGAAATATAAAAGTTTTCCCCTTTTTCCATAGTCTCTCTGTTTTGCTTTGTTGCCGTGTTTTTGTTTTTGTTTTTGTTTTTTTAATTTGCCATTTAATGTCCTTTCCTTCTGGACAGGATACTCTCCTGGCGAGTGCCAATCCTCATAGGTGTCTGGACTCTTGACTCCTGACCCCACCCACGTAGGCGTATTCATGAAACAAGGGACTCAGTTTCTCCTTTTCATGGCCAGCCACCCCAACCCCCAGAGGTTTGGCAACCCCCAAGGGATTGCAACCTTTGACACAGAACACCTTGGTACCTAGTTTGGCAACAGGCAAGAGTTACCTGCCTAACATGCCATGGTTCTGCTAACTCTGGGTGGAGATGGCCACTGTCATGCCCACCAGGGAGGGATCCCACCTTATGCCGTAGCCTCCTGTGTTGTTAAACACACAGATTCCCTGCTTCACTTGTGGAGATTCTGGTTCACTAGGTCTTTACTGGGGCTCAGAAATCTGCATGTTTGAGAGGTTTTGCAAATGAGGGACACCTGGGTGGCTAAATCGGTTGAGCCTCTACTTCTTGATCTTAGCTCGGGTCTTGATTTCAGGGTCATGAGTTCAAGCCCCATGTTGGGTTCCATGCTGGGTGTGGAGCCTCCTTAAAAAAAAAAAAAAAAAAAGCTGTGCATATGATTTTGATGTGCAGCCACATTTGGGAGTAAGATATTACACTTGTGAATTTGAGGACTAGAGGCTAGTACAAGGGTGCGTTTGGAGAAGGTCTGATTACATTAAATTGACATTGAGATGAGATTATTTTCTGAATTTTTATTTGGGAGCAAAATTCAGCTGAGATCAGCCATTTAAAAAATGTAAAAAACTTCACACTTTACTGCCTGTAAGAGACTAAGAATTGGAAAGGAAGTAAGAGAATATTTAGATTTTGTTGTCAGAGAATTACCTTAAAGGTGAAGTCATATAAATGTTCCTTAGAAGCAAAGTAACCTCATAAGAATAGAGAAATATTAACAAACTTTATAGCATGAAAGAAGCAGACGGGTCTGTTCACTTGAACTGTTCAAAAATAAATGTATGTATTGCATCTGTATGAAACCAGATTATTTCCAAAGTAACCAAACAAGCAAAACACTGAAATTTTTCACCCACTTTTGTTCTAATTATTTCAGCATCATTATCTGTAGATAATTACACAGTTTTATAATTAAACAAGGAATAGTACTTTAAAATGTTCAAAGTTTTTGAGAGAGAAAATAGTTTCTTAAGCTTTTAAATTTATTTGAAGATAATAAAATTGTGATAACCTGTTAATGCCAAGTAACTTGTACACACATGTAGGTGGCATCGTTTATGTTTTATCAACCTCTACTCCAGTTCTTCCTTCATATGTCTCTAAGGAGCATCTATCTAAACAATAATATGATCTTGCTGCTACTTTACTATACATACTTCAATGGCTTGCTAGTGTATTCAACAAAATTGTCAGTTGTTTAGCATGGCATAGAAGGACTTTAGAATTTGGCTGTTTCATTTCCCACGATGTTCTGCACCATCAGTTCTTTATAGCTTCCAGGCTCTCTGGACTGCTTGCTTTCCTGTAAGTTGCTTTGTGCCATCACCACGAGGTTAATATGTCTTTTTTCTCTGAGGCTGTACTTAAATGCTATTTCTTTGGGAGAGCCTTCTCTGGCTGGTTGTAGTCTTCATTAGATGCTATTTCAGAAAAAAAGAGAAGCAGTGGGAGAGTAAGATGGGATAATTGAAGTGGCATAGTAAGAAGAAGCCAGGACAGGTGTCTGGAACACTCCTTCTAATCCTGGTCTTGCGACTGTTTTGTCTCTGACCTTAAATGTGCCACTCATCTTCTCTGTTTTGGTTATATCATTGATCAAGTGAGAAGGATGGACCAGATGACCTGTAAGTTACATTGTAATTCTTATGACTGTTTGCTTCTGTGGAGTTAAGAGTGAGGAAGAAAAAAAAATGAAAGTGAAGACAACATGAATTAGGGTAGCAAAATAGAGTTTCAGACTTTGGACTTTTTTTTTTTTAAGTAGGCTCCAAGCCCAGCATGGAGCCCAATGTGGGGTTCAAATTCATGACCCTGAGATCAAGACCTAGACTGAGATCAAGAGTCAGATGCTTAACCAACCCAGTTCACCCAGGCATCCCTAGACTTTGGACTTTCTTAAGAGACCAGGGATAGAGAAGATAAAGGTGAAGGTACATACAAGTAGTGAGGCTATGTTGAGAAAATTTGCAGAGAAATTGGAAGCTATCCAATAGGAGTAATTCTAACTTGTCTCAGCCACAAAATGTTTGTGATTTAAAGAAAAGAGAGGAAGAAATGGTAGCACATATTGAATGGTCTTGAGAGTGAAGGGTGGTGGAGATAGAAAAAATCAGAGGTGATTTGAACAGTAGCAAAGTATTGATGTATCAAATATTTACTGAGTACCCACAAAGTAGGACATTCTGTTCCAGGCTATGGGGCTACAGCAGTGAAGAGACCAGGCAAGTCAACCTTGAACCCTCCCCTTATGGAGCATCATTAAGATTTTCGACCAGTAGTCTTGGCTATGCAGCATGAATTTCTGGAAGGCCCAAATGGCTGAGATGATAATTTGCTCCAACAATGCTTAGCAGCTGGCTATTGGGGAGGAAGAGGCCAGTCATGTTTCCTAAGGATTCGGTGAAGAAACGGTCAGTTCAGAGATGAGGGATTTTAGGATGGTTGTCAGTTTTACTTAAAATACTGACCTAGTTACTTGGAAAGACAAAGGAAGCCTAAATATAAGAAGTCAGAGATTGGGGTCAAGATGAGAGTGAAGAGTGAATATTTTCTAGTTATGATATTGAGTTACAAATGACTCAAATTTATGATTTTTAAGCAAGCTAAGCATAACAAAAATACATAATACACAAGGCAGGAGGCCAGCATTCAGAAAGCAATGATATTACAGCTAAATGAAAATTATTAACTCCAGTTGTACACTTGATTACCCTTGAGCAGTTTCAATTGATTTGGGTAAGACTCTCATATGAGGAAATCTGAGATTTTATCCTGCATTTTTGGCTCAGTTTAGAGGTCTCACACAGACACTGAAGTGTGAGTCCAAGGGCTTAGACAACATTGCATGAGATATTTTTTGAGTTGTTGGTTCCTTTATGTCTATAAAGTAATTCTCAATGGTTTGAGGAGAAAAACAAGGAAAAATTAATTTGGAAATAGAATGTGTAACTTAAAAAATAGTAGATGAAGAAGAAATAGCTTTAAACATTTAATCTCTTGAATGTCAGTTGTTAAGCCCTTTGAAAAAAAAATCAAGTGTAGGATTTATCAGTGCATTTAAAAGCATGAAGTGACAATTTTTATTTCATTGTTGGATTTAATCCTGAGAGATGGATATTTTTAGGTACCCAAAACAATAAAGATTCACTTAGGAGAAAAAGAAAGCAAAAAAGATATAACTAACACCTGATTAGTTTTTGCAAAAGGAAATTATTTTTAGTGAAACAAATTATAATACCAAAAAAATCATACCAATGACATATCTTTTTCACTTAAAAAATCGATTTGCTATATATTTGTGATTCTATAAATTTTTACTAAAAGTAATTGTCTTCCTTTTCTTTTTTGTTAAAAGGCTTACTGGACATCAAGGTGAAGCATCAACAACTTGATTAAAACTAGACTAGGGGATGGGGGCGCCTGGGTGGCTCAGTTGTTAAGCGTCTGCCTTCAGCTCAGGTCATGCTCCCAGGGTCCTGGGTTCGAGCTCCGCTTCGGGCTCCCTGCTCCACGGGAAGCCTGCTTCTCTCTCTCCCACTCCCCCTGCTTGTGATCCCTCTCTCGCTGTGTCTCTCTCTGTCAAATAAATAAATAAAATCTTAAAAAAAAACTAGACCAGGGGTTATTGTAAAAGGAAATAATTTGATTATTCCTCCTGAAATGATAACATATTTTAATGCATGCAAGGCAGCATTATGGACAGGATATCCTATACCTATATATAAGTATTTGCTTTTGTGGAAACTGGAAAATTGAGGCAATATCTAATTCATCATGACAAGAGTGACTGATACATATGGTTTGGCATCCAAGCCAAGGAGGGCTTCACTGAACACTTGAATTGGTGCACAGAATCACTTAATAGCAGTGAATCCTGTCGGAAAAAAAGCTCTGCTGCTGAAAACTACGAAATTATTTTGAGTTGCATGCAATAAGATTTCTCAAAGATATTGTGTTAGTAAATTCAATTTTATTCTTGGGGTTATTAAAGGCAAAAATAAAATACACATAAAAAATCTGTCTGTGTTTACATACAACACCTATTAATTGATATCTGTTCTTTGCTCAGTTGTTAAAAATTTATTTTGATGGTGCGATATTTAAGGCTCTTCCACATACCTGACTGCGCGTCGTATCAGAGCCCCCAGATGATGGAGCACTGTGTTGTGCAGCTACAGATTAATTCTTGGACAGATTTTTCTGCTTCAGTACCTCTTTTGAAGGTGCCAAAAATAATTGCTGATTTTGCCAAGTTGTGTCTTTATCACCTGTCAAGGATCTCAGTGCACTGTCATGTGGCATCTAAGGTAAGCATGCATTTATCCTTGCATTTACTTTTCTCGCTGCGCTGTGTTCATGAAGCTTATTCCATTGGCTCTTGTCATCTGTTGTATGAGATGAGCTTTAAATCCATGGGGTGTTTCTATTTTGTTCTCATTTGCTTTTTAAAATGTGGTGACTTTTTTAAAATTTTATTATGTTATGTTAATCACCTTACATTACATCATTAGTTTTTGATGTAGTGTTCCAAAAGCCACCTAAAAATTTGAAGCCAGAAAATGAGTCTAGTTTCACTGACACTTAGCCATCTTTTGCTTTTCAAGCACATCAGACTACAACCAAAGCAAAGAAAAAAAGATGAGAGAAAGTGAATTCTGGACCTGATCCAGAGAGTTTTCTGCCCAAAGCTCCAAGAGATAATATTGGACATTCCTGTGATTCACATCCTAGAAGTGTTCTGATTCAATGCAACTGGTAAATATTAAGTATATGCTTTTGTGGATTAAATCTTAGCTCTTGTTCCAACATTATTTAATAGTCATTTGGATTGGCTTGTTTGTGAAAACATCTAAAAAAATAAAACACAGCATTACATGCAAGGATAAAAGCCTCAGAATCAGTGGTGCTTTTCTTTTTTAGTGTCAGATTAAAAAGGGCTTTATTTAAATTTATATTTGCAAATGCAAAGTATAAATATATTTTAGACAAGCATTTTGTAGAAATACATCAGCTTTTCCTAATTATTTTCTGTATCCACACCATTACAAAGTATAATATATAATATGGAATCCCTGGATTTCTAATATTCTGGGATTTGAACTTGAGAATTTTGAAGTGAAAATCATTTTTTTTACCTTAAATGATAGTAAAATTTATAAGTCACTTTAAGTATACAATCCAAAGAGGGATAAAAATAAATAATATACTTACTTGAGTTTCTGCTATTTTTTCAGGTCATTAATTCTTAATTATCCAAGATGTTCAGTCACTATAAAGGAATTAAAAATATATTTTATGTCTGGGTAATTGGTAATATCAAAAGTGCTCTTCTGCATTAAATTCAGTAGGTGAGCTGAGTTATATTTTTTTCCATAAACTAAGATAAGGCATTTTTTTCCTATTTGCTGATGAAAGAAAATATTGAAATTACTGTTTTGCTTCCATTTACAAACATATTAAGTTGATATACTTGATTTTTATAAAGAGTAAATCTTAAGTATTGCAAGCTATAACTGAGCAAACACTTCGAAGGTAGTTTTGTATGAGGATTGACAAAGCAGAGTTGGGACCAAAGCTTACTTGATTTTGATGGATTCATTTGAGGGTTTGCTTTACTCACCTCACAGAACACGGACAGAAGTGGAGGATTTGCACAGTCCTATGAGAGAAGGTGCATGGGCTGCATGGGGATTTCACTGGGGATGTGTCGAAGGCAAGTACACAGGCCCAGTGCCTTTGCTGCACCTATTGAGATTAGATCATGGACTGTGAGCTCCAGAAAGTATAAACAAATACTAGCTTTAAAAACAAAAAGCTATATATGTATGCATATGTGTGAAATCACATACCTGTGTATGCCCACATAAACAGATAGACAATTTTGTGAGTTGTATCACTGCTACATATGGTAATGGTCATTTTTTTTTCTTTGAATTGGAACTATTTGAAACTTTTCATTTCGTGGATTTGTGGTGGCTTCCCATTTGGAAAAGAGGAATGGGAGACAAACCCAACCTTAGATTCTGATTTCTAGGAGGTGTTCTTCAAGGCTTCTAGCTCCACCTTCTCATTGTTCTCTTTGTTCATCACTGTCACCTTTGGGGACTGGAGAGCTCTTGCAGTCTCCTTCCTGCTCTTGGGCCCAAAGGTTGTTTTAAGCTTTGGACACTAAAATAGGTTTTGGTCCAGGTTTGTGGTTTCTTTGGAAGTAAAACCCTTTCAAAATTAGGACACTTTGAAGTTATTTCCTGCCATCCAGGTTCATGTGCCAGTAACCACATCCAACTTTTTTCTATACATCACGTTCAAGCACACTTTCTTTCTTTTGTTCTCATCCTCATTTCTCTCTTCCCCCCCTTCTCTTTTCTCCTCCTTTTTTTTTTTTTTTTTTGATTTTATTTATTTATTTGACAGAGAGAGACACAGCAAGAGAGGGAACACAAGCAGGGGGAATGGGAGAGGGAGAAGCAGGCTTCCCGCTGAGCAGGGAGCCCGATGTGGGGCTCGATCCCAGGACCTGGGGATCATGATCCAAGCCGAAGGCAGACGCTCAGCTCAACGACTGAGCCACCCAGGCGCTCCTCTCCTTTTTAATAGCAGATAATTTAAGGCTATTAAAAAAAAAGTGGTCTCAGGTGAGCAGGTAACACCCTTAATCCGATCATCCTATCTTTGCTGCAAGATTCAGTACCTGAATCAACTGAGAAATCTTACTGGGCTTTTGGCACTCAAATTATTTTTTTCAGTTTTATCTATTACTTGACCTCTACTGATCTTCTTTTCCAAACTCTAAAGCCCTTGATCTCATCACGAAAGCCAGCCAATCAGTGTCTGGGCTCATCTCTGTCTTCTGATACCTTTTTGGAGGCAGCTAAGAGTAACCAACTACATATTCTGACCCTTTCCAGCCACTTCCTCTGAAATCACTTATCTAGTCGTCACATGGTCTTACTCCTAAGGTAATTTGGGCCTCCATTTTATAAACGTTTAACACAGAAGATCAGGGGTCTCCAGTCATCAGGCCTGCTATATCTGTGTCCTCATCAGCTGCCAGCAACCCATTAAGTCAATTTTACATATTTAGAGCTTCTTGAACCAATTTATGTTTTATGCTAGTTAACACTACTTGGTAAATATCAGCTCTGTTATTTCAGTGAACTGGTAAAATGGAAGTTAATTGGCATGCATATGAAGTTCGGTTGATGGCAGGAAAGGGCTGGGGCTTTTGTTTCATGAAATCCCTTAGTGAGTCTTGGGCTCCTTCACCTCCTGGAGTCTTAATGTTTCACTGGATCTTCTGCATCTGGCTGACAGATAGGGATGTAGTAGGTAAGGATGATACACAGGGGCTTTTTATGACCCAAGACTAAAAGTGACACATATTTAGAAATGTTTGCCCATTTCTGTTGGCCAAAATGCAGGCCACATCTCACTGAAAGAAAGTCTGTGTGTCCAGGGGGAAAAAAATGAATGGATTATAAGAAGTTAGTAAGTCTCCACTGCAAGAATCAACCTTCATTTTTCTTTATTAGAGTTTCGAGAAAAACTTCTAAGTCATAGATTTGTGATAAACTATTTTTCCTTAAAAAGGCAAAGTGTTTTCTTGTGTATACATTCATTTTTCATCATAGCAGTTTCTTAATCACTTACAACAAAGAGATAAAAAAATTACACACGGGAGGTTGGCTGCTTTTTTTCATAAATAAAGTTTCATTAGATCCTAGCCATCTGCACTTGTTTACATTTTGTATATGACCACTTTTTTAAACTACAATGATAGTGTTGAGTAGTTCCAACATGGAGATCTCGTGGTCCATAAGACTAAAATATTTACTTTAGGAAATGTTTGTTGATCCCTGATTTAGAAAATCCAAAATTAGCTTCGCATATATCTGCTTAGGACAGTGAATGAAAAATGTTGTTCTTTCCATAGATGATCTTTTCGTTGATCTCAAGCCAACCTCAGTAATATTTTATTTAAGGAAGCAAATGGTGATTTACTCTCTTTTTAAACTTGACAACACCATTTTCAATTCTCAAGATTTGGAGAATTAAATGTTTCATGTAGGAAATAACATTTAATTATAAAATCAATGTGATTTTGGCAAACTCCCAGATAGGAACCTCATTTCTATATCTTTTTCCATTTGATCAAGATACAATAAAACAAAAAAGATATTATTGATATACACATTACCAAACCTCAAAAGAGGAATGATCATCAATTTTTGGACAATGGAAACTCCAGAGTGTTTGAAAAATCAGGAATGGTCTGTGAGTTAGGAGTTCATTTTGTAGGCAGATTTAAGGATAATACTCAGTTTACATTGGACCCTTTTCATGATAATGAGGTGTATACATCATTCTTAATTTATAATTCTAAAAACTGACAGACAAATGCCACTACATAGGTAAGCTGTTTTGAATGAGAACTAGAACCAAGGCAACAGCCATCAGATCCATTATGGTTTCCACTATGATGCAGCTATTTTCAAATTAACTACTCCATGGGTTTTTAGTTAATTTCCCAAATAGCCACAACTTTTCAACATGTTGTTTTACTCTTGGATAAAATGAAAACTCTGCCTTCACTCTGAGCTAGGTGCTTTACAGGTATTAACTAATTTACTCTTTAACAATATTTAACTTGTGCATTAGCATCCTTATCTGAAGAAAAACTGGACTTGAAGAAGGTAAGTAACTTGTTTAAGCATATGCATAGAGGGAAAAAAAGGTCTTTACATTTATCACTTTTATTGGTTATAGTTTTTTGCACTGACACATGTTTTGAAGGAAACAGAGAGGAAAGTATGATGGATAGGGAGGTAAAGTAGGAGGAAACCTTCCAAAATAGGGTGGTTTCAGAGAGTCTCTCTGAAAAGTGATATTTATGTTGAGACCTAAAGTGAACAGTCAGTCATAAGAAACTCAACAAGTTCTTTCACAAAAGAAGTAATACCAAGTAGAATGACCTTAAAAAGAAATAGATTGTGCTTTCCATTCTACTGAAGAATATTCTAGTTTCTATTCCTCTTTTCTTCTGTTAAACATATCTATTAAGTTTTTACTTTTAGAAATTGTACTTTTTTTAGTACTACAATATTCATCTGTCTCATTCTAGATGTCATATATCTGGTAAAATTCTTCATCATTTCATTTATTTTGGTTTTGAACATTTTAATCAAATTTGTAGCAGTTTATTTCTGATAACTCCAAAATCTTAGTCACTGGTGGTTTATTTCTTTTTTTTTTTTACAGTTTCTTTTTTTTAATTGTTATGTTAATCACCATATATTATATCATCTGTTTTTGATGTAGTGTTCCATGATTCATTGTTTGTTCATAACACCCAGTGCTCCATGCAGAATGTGCCCTCCTCAATACCCATCACCAGGCTAACCCATCCCCCTACCCTCCTCCCCTCTAGAACCCTCAGTTTGTTTTTCAGAGTCCATCATCTCTCATGGTTTGTCTCCCCTCTGACTTACTCCCCTTCATTCTTCCTCTCCTGCTATCTTATTCTTTTTCTTTTTTTCTTAAAATATGTTGCGTTATTTGTTTCAGAAGTACAGATCTGTGATTCAAGAGTCTTACACAATTCACAGCGCTCACCGTAGCACATACCCTCCCCAATGTCTATCACCCAGCCACCCCATCCCTCCCACCCCCAACCACTCCAGTAACACTCAGTTTGTTCCTGAGATTAAGAATTCCTCATACTAGTGAGGTCATATGATACATGTCTTTCTCTGATTGACTTATTTCGCTAAGCATAACACCCTCCAGTTCCATCCACGTCGTTGCAAATGGCAAGATCTCATTCCTTTGGATGGCTGCATAATATTCCATTGTGTATATATACCACATCTTCTTTATCCATTCATCTGTCGATGGACATCTTGGCTCTTTCCATAGTTTGGCTATTGTGGACATTACTGCTATAAACATTGGGGTGCATGTACCCCTTCGGGTCCCTACATTTGTATCTTTGGGGTAAATACCCAGTAGTGCAATTGTTGGATCGAATGGTAGCTCTAATTTCAACTGTTTGAGGAACCTCCATACTGTTTTCCAGAGGGGTTGCACCAGCTTGCATTCCCACCAACAGTGTAGGAGGGTTCCCCTTTCTCCACATCCCCGCCAACATCTGTCGTTCCCTGACTTGTTAATTTTAGCTATTCTGACGGGTGTGAGGTGGTATCTCATTGAGGTTTTGATTTGGATTTCCCTGATGCCGAGCGATGTTGAGCACTTTTTCATGTGCCTGTTGGCCATTTGGATGTCTTCTTTGGAAAAATGTCTGTTCATGTCTTCTGCCCATTTCTTGATTGGATTATTTGTTCTTTGGGTGTTGAGTTTGATAAGTTCTTTATAGATTTTGGATACTAGTCCTTTATCTGATATGTCATTTGCAAATATTTTCTCCCATTCTGTCGGTTGTCTTTTGGTTTTGTGGACTGTTTCTTTTGCTATGCAAAAGCTTTTTATCTTGATGAAATCCCAATAGTTCATTCTTGCCCTGGCTTCCTGTGCCTTTGGCGATGTTTCTAGGAAGAAGTTGCTGCGGCTGAGGTTGAAGAGGTTGCTGCCTGTGTTCTCCTTTAGGATTTTGATGGACTCCTGTCTCACGTTTAGGTCTTTCAACCATTTGGAGTCTATTTTTGTGTGTGGTGTAAGGAAATGGTCCACTTTCATTCTTCTGCATGTGGCTGTCCAATTTTCCCAACACCATTTGTTGAAGAGACTGTCTTTTTTCCGTTGGACATTCTTTCCTGCTTTGTCAAAGATGAGTTGACCATAGGGTTGAGGGTCCATTTCTGGGCTCTCGATTCTGTTCCATTGATCTATGTGTCTGTTTTTGTGCCAGTACCATACTGTCTTGATGATGACAGCTTTGTAATAGAGCTGGAAGTCTGGAATTGTGATGCTGCCAGCTTTGCTTTTCTTTTTCAATATTCCTCTGGCTATTCGGGGTCTCTTCTGGTTCCATACAAATTTTAGGATTATTTGTTCCATTTCTTTGAAAAAAGTGGATGGTATTTTGATGGGGATTGCATTGAATGTGTAGATTGCTCTAGGTAGCATTGACATCTTCACAATGTTGGTTCTCCCAACCCATGAGCATGGAACGTTTTTCCATTTCTTTGTGTCTTCTTCAATTTCTTTCCTGAGTATTTTATAGTTTTCTGAGTACAGATCCTTTGCCTCTTTGGTTAAATTTATTCCTAGGTATCTTATGGTTTTGGGTGCAATTGTGAATGGGATCGACTCCTTGATTTGTCTCTCTTCTGTCTTGTTGTTGGTGTATAGGAATGCCACTGATTTCTGTGCATTGATTTTATAGCCTGCTACTTGACTGAATTCCTCTATGAGTTCTAGCAGTTTTGGGGTGGAGTCTTTTGGGTTTTCCGCATACAGTATCATATCATCTGCAAAGAGTGAGAGTTTGACTTCCTCTTTGCCGATTTGGATGCCTTTGATTTCTTTTTGTTGTCTGATTGCTGTGGCTAGGACTTCTAATACTATGTTGAATAGCAGTGGTGAGAGTGGACATCCCTGCCGCGTTCCTGACCTTAGGGGAAAAGCTTTTTCCCCATTGAGAATGATATTCGCTGTAGGTTTTTCGTAGATGGTTTTTATGATATTGAGGTATGTACCCTCTATCCCTATATTCTGAAGAGTTTTGATCAAGAAAGGATGCTGTACTTTGTCAAATGCTTTTTCTGCAACTATTGAGAGGATCATATGATTCTTGTTCTTTCTTTTGTTAATGTATTGTATCACGTTGATTGATTTGCAGATGTTGAACCAGCCTTGCAGCCCAGGGAGAAATCCCACTTGGTCGTGGTGAATAATCCTTTTAATGTACTGTTGGATCCTATTGGCTAGTATTTTGGTGAGAATTTTTGCATCCATGTTCATCAAGGATATTGGTCTGTAATTCTCCTTTTTGATGGGATCTTTGTCTGGTTTTGGGATCAAGGTAATGGTGGCCTCATAAAATGAATTTGGAAGTTTTCCTTCCATTTCTATTTTTTGGAACAGTTTCAGGAGACTAGGTATTAATTCTTCTTTAAATATCTGATAGAATTCCCCTGGGAAGCCATCTGGCCCTGGGCTTTTGTTTCTTGGGAGATTTTTGATGACTGCTTCAATTTCCTTAGTGGTTATAGGTCTGTTCAGGTTTTCTATTTCTTCCTGGTTCAGTTTTGGTAGTTGATACAGCTCTAGGAATGCACCCATTTCTTCCAGGTTATCTAATTTGCTGGCATAGAGTTGCTCATAATATGTTCTTATAATTGTTTGTATTTCTTTGGTGTTGGTTGTGATCTCTCCTCTTTCATTCATGATTTTGTTGATTTGGGTCCTTTCTCTTTTCTTTTTGATCAGTCTGGCCAGGGGTTTATCAATCTTGTTAGTTCTTTCAAAGAACCAGCTCCTAGTTTTGTTGATCTGTTCTACTGTTCTTTTGGTTTCTAGTTAATTGATTTCTGCTCTGATCTTTATTATTTCTCTTCTCCTGCTGGGTTTAGGCTTTATTTGCTGTTCTTTCTCCAGCTCCTTTAGGTGTAGGGTTAGGTTGTGTATTTGAGACCTTTCTTGTTTCTTGAGAAAGGCTTGTATTGCTATATACTTTCCTCTCAGGACTGCCTCTGCTGTATCCCAAAGATTTTGGACAGTTGTGTTTTCATTTTCATTGGTTTCCATGAATTTTTTTAATTCTTCTTTAATTTCCCGGTTGACCCATTCATTCTTTAGTAGGATGCTCTTTAGCCTCCATGTATTTGAGTTCTTTCTGACTTTCCTCTTGTGATTGAGTTCTAGTTTCAAAGCATTGGGGTCTGAAAATATGCAGGAAATGATCCCGATCTTTTGGTACCAGTTGAGACCTGATTTGTGACCTAGGATGTGATCAATTCTGGAGAATGTTCCATGGGCACTCGAGAAGAATGTGTATTCCGTTGCTTTGGGATGGAATGTTCTGAATATGTCTGTGAAGTCCATTTGGTCCAGTGTGTCATTTAAAGTCTTTATTTCCTTGTTGATCTTTTGCTTAGATGATCTGTCCATTTCAGTCAGGGGGGTGTTAAAGTCCCCCACTATTATCGTATTGTTGTCAATGTGTTTCTTCGCTTTTGTTATTAATTGCCTTATATAATTGGCTGCTCCCATGTTCAGGACATAGATATTTACAATTGTTAGATCTTCTTGTTGGATAGACCCTTTAAGTAGGATATAGTGTCCTTCCTCATCTCTTATTACAGTCTTTGTTTTAAAATCTAGTTTGTCTGATATAAGGATTGCCACCCCAGCTTTCTTTTGGTGTCCATTAGCATGGTAAATGGTTTTCCACCCCTTCACTTTCAATCTGGGGGTATCTTTGGGTCTAAAATGAGTCTCTTGCAGACAGCATATTGATGGGTCTTGTTTTTTAATCCAATCTGATAGCCTGTGTCTTTTGATTGGGGCATTTAGCCCATTTACATTCAGGGTAACTATTGAAAGGTATGAATTTAGTGCCATTGTATTGCCTGTAAGGTGACTGTTACTGTATGTTGTCTGTGTTCCTTTCTGACCTTTGCTGCTTTTAGGCTCTCTCTTTGCTTAGAGGACCCCTTTCAATATTTCTTGGAGGGCTGGTTTCGTGTTTGCAAATTCCTTTAGTTTTTGTTTGTTCTGGAAGCTTTTTATGTCTCCTTCTATTTTCAATGACAGCCTAGCTGGATATAGTATTCTTGGCTGCATATTTTTCTCGTTTAGTGCTCTGAAGATATCTTGCCAGTCCTTTCTGGCCTGCCAGGTCTCTGTGGATAGGTCTGTTGCCAATCTAATATTTTTACCATTGTAGGTTACATATCTCTTCTCCCGAGCTGCTTTCAGGATTTTCTCTTTGTCTCTGAGACTCGTAAGTTTTACTATTAGATGTCGGGGTGTTGACCTATTATTATTGATTTTGAGAGGGGTTCTCTGTGCCTCCTGGATTTTGATGCCTGTTTCCTTCCTCACATTAGGGAAGTTCTCTGCTATTATTTGCTCCAATATACCTTCTGCCCCTCTCTCTCTTTCTTCTTCTTCTGGGATCCCAATTATTCTAATGTTGTTTCGTCTTATTGTATCGCTTATCTCTCGAATTCTGCCCTCGTGATCCTGTCATTGTTTCTCCCTCTTTTTCTCAGCCTCTTTATTTTCCATCATTTGGTCTTCTATATCACTGATTCTCTCTTCTGCCTCATTTATCCTAGCAGTTAGTGCCCCCATTTTTGATTGCACTTCATCAATAGCCTTTTTGATTTCGACTTGGTTAGATTTTAGTTCTTTTATTTCTCCAGAAAGGGTTTCTCTAATAACCTCCACACTTTTTTCAAGCCCAGCTAGTATCTTTAAAGTCATGATTCTGAACTTTAGGTCTGACATCGTACTAATATCCGTATTGAATAGGTCCCTGGCTGACGGTACTACCTCTTGTTCTTTTTGCTGAGGTGATTTTTTTCGTCTTGTCATGTTGTCCAGAGGAGAATAGATGAATGAGAGAACAAAATGCTAACAGGTTTACAACGTCCCCAGCAAATACACTGTATACAAATCAGAAAAGAACTGAAACCAGGGGAAAAGAAAGGGAAAGAAAGAAAAAAGAAAGAGGAAAAAAAAAAAGAAAAAGAATAAAAAAGATAAAAACAAAAACAGAACAATACAAAAAAAGCAGAATGTGATCAAATATGATCAGGCTAGTGCATAGATCAGTGCCACACACTAGATTTTGGGCGTATTTTGGTCTGTTAGAAAAAAGTGCCTCCTAAAATTTTAAAGGAAGAAAGACATATATGTACAAAATAAGGGTTGATACAATGAAGGGATAGAAGATGACTGTAAAGATGAAAATTATAAAAGATTTTATAAAAGGACTTGATAAGATAAGAAGTTGTTTGAAAAAAGAAAGACGATTTAAAAAAAAAGAAAAAAGGGAGAGAATGTGATCAGGCAGGAGACTAGAACAGAGCCATACACTAGTGATTTAGGGTATATTTTTATCTGTTAGAAGAAACTGTATCTCAAAATTTTAAAGAGAGAACAACTTATATATATATATACCAAAAATAAGGGTAACTACTATGAAGGGATAAAATATGACTCTAAAAATGAAAAATAAAAAATGTTTTTTTTTTTTAAAAGAGATTAATAAGATGTTCGTTGAAAAAGGGAAAAAGAAAAATAAAAAAAAAAACAGTTAACAAAAGTTAACTTTGATGAACTAATGAATCATGGTAAAAAAAAAGCCATGAATTCTATGTGCAGTATTCCCCTACCGCTGGAGTTCTCCCGTTCTCCTTGATCGGTAAACTTGGTCTTGGCTTGCTGGCTGTTCGTGCTGATCTTCTGGGGGAGGCGCCTGTTGCTGTGGTTTCCAAATGTCTTTGCCGGAGGCTGAATTGCCCTGCCCTTGTCGGTCCGGGCTAAGCAACCAGCTTGGGTTTGATCTCAGGAGATTTTGTTCCCTGCAAGCTCTCGGTACAGCTTTGGAGGACCATAGCAAAAATGCTGGCCTCCCAATCTCCACCCGGAGGAGCTGAGAACTCGGGGCCCCGCTCCTCAGTGTGCCCCCAGAGAAAAGCAGTCACTCCCTTGTCCCCGGTCTCCGGCCGCACTCCGTGCTCACCCAGCCTGTGACCAAGCGTTTCTGTCTCTGGCACCCGACCCCGTGTGGAGTCTCCAAACCCAGCAGATCTCTGCGGTGCGCTCCTGCGCCACTCCTCCCCGGGGAGGAAGGAGAGTCTCCCTGGCTCTGCCGCTTGTTGGGTCCCTGCTGGAGGAGCAGTGGCCCGACTGGGCCACAGATCACACTTTATGGCAACCCCAACCTGAGAGCCCGCACCTCGGCTCCGTCTCTGCAGCCGGCTTCCCCGCTCCGATACCTGGGAACTCTGGCGCACTCAGGCTCCCCCGGTCTTTCTGTGACCGCAAGGGTCCTGAGACCACACTGTCCCAGGATGATTCCACCCCCTGCTTAGCCACTGCAGCGATGTCCCTCAGCGGAGCCAACTTCTAACAGTTCCGATTTTGTGCTCCGCGACTCTATCACTTGCCAGAAGCGGCTGGAGGACCCCTCCCCCGCTGTCTATCCTCCCGTATATCGCCTCGGATTCACTTCTCCGCCCGTCCTACCTTCCAGTAAGTGGTCACTTCTCTGTTCAGAGAGTTGTTGCTACTCTCCTCTTTGATCTCCTGTTGAGTTCGTAGGTGTTCAGAATGGTTTGATCCCTATTCAGCTGAATTCCTGAGACCAGACGAAATCCAGGTCTCCTACTCCTCCGCCATCTTGCTCCGCCTCTCCTGGTGGTTTATTTCTATTGTCTATTTTTTCTCTTTGTTTTTGATAATTTATTTCTCTCTCTTGTCATGCCTGGTAATTTTTAACTGAGTGTCAACCATTGTAAAAATTGTAAAGACTCTGAATCATGATATTTTTCTTCAGAGAAGATTTAATATTCATCTATTAGAGAGGTACTGATGGGTGGAGCACCTAGATCTAATTTGAGACTAAGATTTTTCTAAACTTCTTTCAGGCTTTCTCAGGGCTGGTCTACTTCTACTTGGTCCTTCATCCTACAGGGTCATTTTCCCAGTGATCTCACCTGAAAGTCTAGGGCCCTTTGGGGATCCTCCTTTTTGGTGGACAGCCTAGCACTGTCAGATTGTTAAACATTCTTATAGTACTTTAGCCTGTATCAGCCATTTTTCTTCTAGGTTCTTGTCTTTTTCCTCCTTCATGCAAAGATTAAGAGTTTGGCACAAACTTAAGGGAAAACATATATCAAATGACACATTTCTCTATGATTCCTTTTTCTCCCAATTTAGCCCCTCAAATTCCTGCTGCCATGGTAATCATGACCTCTAATATTTTTCCCTTTCTATCTCAGTGAGTGGGCCACAAAATTTATGAGGCTGTTTTTCATGCAGCCTCTATGTCCTGGTCCTGGAAATTTGCAAATGTCCAAAGTGGAAAAAAAAAAAAAAACAACAGTAGTAAATGGAAGGCTTTTCCATTGCATTTCCCTTATCTTCAGAATCATGGCCCCTCAAATCCTGGCCTCCTTGTCTGCTCCAAGATTCCTTCAAACTGCTATGTGCTTGTTTGTTTTAATTTTAGCCAGCTTTAATGGTTTCTTGACAGAAGAGTCTAATACAAGTTAATCATAGACAGCAGCAGAAGACTGGGAGGTGACCCTGGGTTTGAATTTCCTGTCACAGTATTAAATGTGTTTACTTAGGTATTTAAAAAATATTTCAATATAGGTTTTCTCTCCTTGAATGAGGATAATGTTAGTTTATGAGATTGTTATGATGATTTAAACACACACACACACACACACACACACACAAACACATACATCTAAATAGCAAAGCACTTGGTATATAATAATGAAGCAAGAAATGTTGGTTCTTTCCTTCTCTTGTTTTATTCAAAGGTCGTATTTTTGATGTTCATTGATCCATATTTATCAGATCAGTGACATTTCCATGATATATGTAATAAGTTTTGAATGATGACAGAGAAGAAATAAATATGCAGAAAGTATAACATGAATGGATATATTCCAAGAAAATACATTTCATCTGCATAACATGTACCATCCCAAACATTAAATTTTTCATTAATTTTTATTATGAGATACTTAGAATAATTTAACTTAACATTAAATAAAAACAAATCAAATACATAAGAGAAGACATAATAAAATGACCTAATTTTATTTTATTAAAATATTCAACACTTGGTAAAGAGAAAGAGATATGCATTGAATTGCATATGCTAAGATCTATACAAATGAAATGATGTAAATTTTGTGAAAATGCAAGTATATTTTAATTACATAGTGTTTTCTGCCTAATTCAAATAATATTGCTAATGTTCTGTTGTTTACATGAATATTAGTACATTTATTTATTTATATTTAATAAAGTCACCATTTTATTTACTATCTGTAAATTCATTTCAAAGATAGAGTTTTACAATAATTGATAATCATCTCTTCATTTACTGTTTTTCATGTATGAGTTTCCAAAATACAGTGTTGTAGATTTATTCTCATTATAGCTGATTACTTATCACTCCACCTTTCCAAGGCTAGCAGCAGCCTAGCAGATCAATGAGAAACTCATTGCCTTGAAAGAGATTAGGTGATAGGTTTATAGTCGAACCATTTGCTCTAGTTAAGAAATGTGTAAAATTAATAGATTGTTCTCAAAATTCCATCTAAGAATTGAACAATTTAGTCATTATATTCTCTATTTTCTTTAGAAAGAATAGGACCTAAATATAAATCCAAAACATAATTTAATAAAAAGTAATTGAGGGAGCCAGAAGCCACAGAGAAGAAAAGCAACTCAGATACAGGTCAAAAGTTCACTTTTCCTAAGAGACAATGAGTATTAAGTAAAGTGATCATTGGGATTGATCAAATTAGGCCAGTCACCCTAGATGTAACCACACAGTCCCACCTAGCCTCAAGTTACTGAAGATTTAGTGTAACAGCCCATGAGACACGAGTGGTCTCCTATCTACAGAGGCATAGCACATAAGCCCAATAGCAGCAATTTTCAGAATTTTGTATTTCTCAAACACCAATAAAGTCATAAATAATTTTTGAGACTGATAAATGTTTATTTTGTCAAAGAAGGAAAATCACACACACAGAGGTACATCCATATTACATTGTCATTATTTTCATTTTGAGGACCACTGAAACAAGGGCAGAGAACTGCCTAAGCCAGAGAACTAGGTTGACAGATTAGCTATTTTAGGACCTTTTTTTATAGTCTCCTTTGGAGACCAGGGGTGTTCTCATGTTATTATTCATTTAACTCTCTTTACCACTTTAAACTTTTGATACATAACATCTTCTAGCTTCTCTACTCAATCCTTTCAAGTTATTATTCTAGCATGAGTGTGTGCTTTATTTATTTTGTTTCTGTTGGACATTGAACATTAATATGCTTTCGAAATTTTGAAGTTCTCTGTGTGTTTAAGAATGGGGAAAAGATGCTAAAGTAAGTCACCCTTTTATCTCTTAAGCCCATAAGCCTGTTTTCCAATCCACTGATCATCTGACTGCATGGTTGGTCTTTTAACCAGTTTCTATGATTGTATAATATGAAAAGTGTTCCTGTCATGCTCACAAAGGAAGTTGTTGTGTTACAGACACATATTTTGTAGTTTAAGAAATTATTCCATAGATTAACACCCATAAGAAAACATTCATTAGAAAAAAACACTGGATTCTAAGTCTGCTTCAATTTGAGTTTCATTTAGTGTCTGTAAACTGAGTATATTGATTTTTGTTGTTGTTGGTGGTGGTGCTGTGTTAAAATATTTGAATTAGTTGCCAACACTTACAAATTGGGAGCTTTCACATAACATTCCAGATTTCAGGCCTTTTTTTTTTTTTTTTTAATTCGGTTTACTTCACCTCCTTGTGCCTCAGTAACCTGGTCTATCAAATGGGAATGATGATGGCACCCCTCTCACAAATACTACTCGTTTAAAATACAAGGAATGGTTTGCATATGGTGCCATGAGGCTTAATGAACAGTTGCATATCAAATAATGAGTATAGTTCTGGCACATAATCAGTACTCCACCAATGCTGAAGACTGGCCATGCTCAGCGAGCAAGTGAACTTGATGGACCAGGGCATTTCTTTTCTCTGGTTTCTGAGGTTGGGCACCAGGCCTCTCAGTCTTGAGGGTTCAGAGTTTGCTAACATGGTTGGCAGTGCTGAACAAGAGCATGAGGTGGGCAGGGACTAGCCAGTGAGGACCCTCCTGCTACACATCTACAGACAGGATGGACAGAGTTGGGATTTTGTCCTCCTTTGCCTGGGCATGGGGCAGAATCTATATAGAATATGAAAGAAAATTGACCAAAAACTGTAGTAGATTTAAAAAGTCAACACAACAAAGGCTTTATTTTCTGACTATAATGCTGATTTAGAAATCACTTACAAATGATATGTGTATATATACAATATTTACATTATATATTTAAACATAAACTATTATATATATTACAGTGTTATATTTACATGTATTATATATATTTATATACATTACATATGTATAAAATTATGTATCTGAAACCCAAAACAACCATATTAGTAAACATTCAGGTTAAAGAAAAAATGATAGAAGACTATATAAGATATTTATGAATATTCCCATATAGTTTTAAAAGAATTTTTGAAAATATTATTTTATAAATTTAAGTATAGGGACAAAGATCTGTAAAGAGTTGTATCAATTTCCAAAAATAAGAGAAAGTAAAAAAAACACAGTGATTATTCATCTTATCAGATATTTGTAAAACTCTCTACACATCTATCATTTTATTATTATTTTTTTTAAGATTTTATCTATTTATTTGACAGAGACACAGTGAGAGAGGGAACACAAGCAGGGGGAGTGGGAGAGGGAGAAGCAGGCTTCCCGCTGAGCAAGGAGCCCGATATGGGGTTTGATGCGGGGCTCGATCCCAGGACCCGGGGACCATGACCTGAGCTGAAGGCAGACCCTTAGCAACTGAGCCACCCAGGTGCCCCTACACATCTATCATTTTAAAACAATGTTAGCACTGTCCTGGTTATAGACAAATACATGTAGAAAGAAACAGAGAGGTCAGGGTCAGAGTGCTGTGTGAGAAGAGAAACTTGAAGTACAAGCACCACTCATTTGGGAATAGATGGAGTGTTTTGTATGTGGGCCAATGCTGGTACACTAACTGGAGCAAAAGGAAGTTCATTTTTTAAGCAAAACAAATGTCAACCATGGTGGACTAAGAGAAAATAAATTTATAAAAGTTAAAAGATGGGCACATTGGAGAATAACTTTGTCCATTTGTGTTAGAGAAAGTTTTTTTTTTTAACAAGACCCAAAACCAAATAAAAAATTGGATTTTGCTACATAAAAATAAATTTACAATAAATATTATCAAATATTGATTTTTTAAGCATATCATCATAAGAGATTTTTGCATGAATTGAACCAAGCAGGTATTGGTAATATCTAGATATATAAAGTATATATACATACAGTCTAGAATTATAAAGGAATTTATAAAATAAACAGTAACAAGATCAAAATACAGGAAACATATTAGAAAAATAGTTAACATTAATAGTTAAAATAGGTAAAAAAAATAAATGATTAAGTGGCCTACAGAAGGAAGCTCTGAATGGTTAATAAATATTCAGAGAAATTCTATGAATAAGTGGGGCTGTGCAATTAAAACAATGTGGAGCACATGCTCTCCAGCTCAGATTAGTGAAAACCTTCAAGTTGATCAGAACTAATTATTGGTGAGAAGGTGGTAAGAAATATTCAGTGTTGGTGCTGTCTAAACTGGAATGGTCATTCTGCAGAAATGTATAATTATTAATGAGATTAATATTCATGTAGCCAACACTCAAAAATTCTGTTCTTCATAAATTAACTGTCACAAAGTCCATAAGGGGAACTCTTTCAGGACATTCTTCACAGCACTGATTGTAGTGTTAGGGATCTGAAGACAATTTAGCTGTTCATCACTAGGAAAATTAATATGTAAATTTTTGTGTGGGCATTTTTCAGCAGTAGTCATATCTTTTTCATGGTCTTGCTCTTCATTAGACAGGGCTTATTTCTGTGGCCCTCATTCCTATAGAGCAGTTCCTGACATGGTTCTGGAACCTGCCAGATTGCCCTGATGTCTGGATTCTGATAAATACCATTCCTTTCCCAGTCTTATTCCAGCCCCAAGTGGGGTGTAGTGATCTCTGGCTGTCTCTTTGCTAGTGCTATCCTCCTGCCAATCTCTGGTTTGCTTCACCATCCTCATTTGCCTTCTCCATTTTTCTACCATCTGTCTAATTCTGTCTGTTGACTTTCTTACCTGAAATATTAACTAGACTGGTTTACTTTTATTTTTTATTTTTTAAGATTTATTTATTTATTTGAAAGAGAGAGAGAGAGAGACAGCATGAGTGGGGGCAAAGGGAGAGGGAGAGAGAATCTCAACCGGACTCCACACTGAGCACAGAGCCAACACAGGGCTCGATCTCACAACCATGAGATCACGACCTGAGCCAAAACCAAGAGGTCGATGCTTAAACCACTGCACCTCCCAGGCGCCCCTACTAGACTGGTTTTCTGATTATAATTTTACCACTGATAAGGTATTGGGGTTGATCCCAGGAAACGGACCCTGAAACATAATACTGAGATTGAGAGCCTCATCTTCTTCACTTTTAACATGGTGATAGCTTCCTTGCAGGAAGAAATTGAAATTATAGTAATCCATGACAGGCAGAAGCATTAAGAGTACAGGTGTTTGAGGTGAACCACTGATTAAAAACAAGTATTTGGAGGATTCAGTAATGGCTTCATGTAACCATCATGGTACCAGTGCGGACTACAAGAAGTACAGCTGTTTTTTTTTTTTTTAATTTTTTATTGTTATTTTAATCACCATACATTACATCATTAGTTTTTGATGTAGTGTTCCATGATTCATTGCTTGTGCATAACACCCAGTGCTCCATGCAGAATGTGCCCTCTTTAATACCCATCACCAGGCTAACCCATCCCCCCACCCCCCTCCCCTCTAGAACCCTCAGTTTGTTTTTCAGAGTCCATCGTCTCTCATGGTTCCTCTCCCCCTCCGACTTACTCCCCTTCATTCTTCCCCTCCTGCTATCTTCTTCTTCTTTTTTTTTTCTTAACATATGTTGCATTATTTGTTTCAGAAGCACAGATCTGTGATTCAACAGTCTTGCACAATTCACAGCGCTCACCATAGCACATACCCTCCCCAATGTCTATCACCCAGCCACCCCATCCCTCCCACCCACCACCACTCCAGCAACCCTCAGTTTGTTTCCTCAGATTAAGAATTCCTCATATCAGTGAGGTCATATGATACATGTCTTTCTCTGATTGACTTATTTCACTCAGAAGTACAGCTGTTTCTAACGGTGATCAATAGTTTATGGAAAGAAAAGAAGCTCAAGCCTATTTCATCTTTCTTGTGCTCTCACTGTGGTAATCAGAGACTTTAATTAACAGCACTTTCCAGACACCATCTCACAGGTCAGTTATATTGATGATATTCAGTTTCTTCCTGGGGAGCAGCAAGGAGCAAGCATCCAAATGCTTTAATGAGATACTACATGGTGTCTGAGATTAGGAGTTAGACACCATGATCACTTAGATCCCTGCCACTTAGATGACATCTCCAAGGGCCTCCTAGGCTGGGGCATATTGAGCTATTTCCTCTAAATTGAAAGAGCATTTAAGATTTTGGAGGCACAAAACACCATATTTAGTGTGTTAGTTCAGAGAATTTACTGAATAATGGGAAGGTTTTCTTTTATTTCCTAACTCTTTTTTGTTTCAGCATCTGTTGTTTGGCTTATCACCCATAAAGCAATTCTCTTATACAAAATTCCCCCTGAAACAAGAGATGGCTTCCACTTTCTTGAGTAGCCATTGCCTCACACAATTCATGCTCAAAGACATAATCCTTACAAATTATAGTGAGTTTCTATGTGACACACAAAAACAAGAGACAGTCTCAGAGTAGAAGAGGAAACTATAAAAAAATATGAAAGATGGAGCTTGAAGAGAACGTGCTGTAAAAGAGAGACTCTGATCATCTTAAATGACAAGTTAAAAAGCTATGTACATGACACTAAGATTGTGTGACCCATTAAAGTTTAAATATATTCTTGGTGGCAAATTAAGACTAAAACCCTGATCTCTTGACTTGCAAGCTATGTCAAGAGCTCTTGCTACCGTGCCATACTTTTCCTGTTTTAATTTTTATTCTATTCTTGCCGAGAGCCTCCTTCAGAGAAGAAAATAAGGATATGTATGAAAATGCATACTATGAAGAAATGAGTTTTGAGGGTGGAAATTGTACACTTGAAGGAGGATGGTTATTATGAGAATTTCCATTAAAAACATCGTGCTACATTTTTCACCCAAAGTTCTGCGGTTTATTTTTCTGTCTTTGGGAATTTCACAAACAACTTGTAAAGTCCTAGCCAAACCTTTGAGGTTTGCCTTTCCATGAGTATATGGAACAAGCCAAAGGCTGCAACTCAAGCCAAATGAAACAATGGAAACCACAAGACCTGCCGGCCTGGCTCCTCTCTCCTTTCCTTGATTTTGAGTCCCTGGAGAGGAAACCACCTGAGTCACATTTGTGTATGCTTAGAGCTCTGGAGAACTAAGCCTCCTAACTAATGGTTCTTGCTTAATTTGAAATAAAGGGATCAAAGTAATGAATCCTAAGGAAGTAGAGACAGTTTTGTTTCTACCACTCCTGTTTTTTTAAATATTTTTAAATATTTTTATATTTTTTAAAATATTTTCTTTGTTGCAAACATTTAAAAGGAGCCTCTGCTTAGATGCATGTAGCCATGGTGTGCTTCTATTTTCAGGAGTCTGGAGGGCACGGTGATACACATAGCTTTCAGAAAACCCTTTCAACAAATGGAATCTGTGGAGCCCCCAGCAGCTGGTGTAATAGGATGTATACTTTCCCAACCTGTAGTGTATTAGAGTGCAGATTCAATTCCGCCGAGACTTCTTTTGCAATATAATCCCTGGAGCCTGATTGCTGGAGCTGCTGAAACTCTTCGTGCCTCAGTTTCATGATCTACTTTATTCTTCCCAGGATTGGTGTGAGATGAAACGAGTGAAGACACGCAAAATCCTTAAAACAGTGCCCGGTATGTTGGAAATGTTCGATAGATACTTGCTGCTGGTGGTAGGACTGGTAGCGACAGTGGCAGCCGTAGTAACAGTAGTCATAGTGGTGATGGTGACGTACCAATAGCGTGGTAGACGGTGGAAAATGAAGAAAGTGGGAAACTCTGAGAAGCCTTAAGAAGCATGATTTAAACTTTTATTTGACAGCATTTGATAACAGGTCTGCCCTTCTTTTCAGCGTCATTTGTGCTTTTATTGAGATCAAAAACTAAAGATAAACTCTCAGGCTGATGCTTCTTGCATTGAGGTGAAGGGAGCTCTCGGACAGCCGGGCACTTTTACTCATGAACCTATTCAATTATTCATTCATTCTTTCCGCAATTATTGAGTGACCCGATGTTAATGTGCATGCTAGGTAAGGTAATTCTACCACTGTAACAAAGTTCAGAATTTCCGTGGCTTAACCAAATGCAAGTTGAATTCTGGTATTAAATGTGGACGCTCCTGTTTGGCATGCAGCTTTCCTCTAGGTCGTAGTTCCGAGACCTGGGTCCCTTCCATCTTGTGGATCTACTATCTCCCAGAGCCTCAGAGTGCTATGTTTCTCATCCCAAGATGGAGTAGAAGAGGAGAGAGAAAGTAACACTGTTGATTAATTTCTTTGTTCTGGAAATGACAAATACCCCTTCTACTTGACAAGACTCCATTCAGATGCAAGAGGATTTGGGAAATAAGGGCTCTGCATGTGTAGCTTTAAAACAAACAAACAAACAAACAAACAAACAAAATCCCAACTCTATCATACAGAAGAGGGAGAAGTTTTTGCTGCATGGTTATCCACTTCTCCCACACAAGGATACAGGGATAAATCTAATACCTGTTCTTATTATCAAGAGAATAATGGGAACACAGGCTGGAAACCAAGAGATGAGGACCCTCATTATGCCTGGGGAGGTCACACAGTGCTTTAGAGAGGAGGTGGACACCACGACTGCATGGTGAGTGAGCAGAGTTCACCGGCACAAAAGAAAGTGTGTCAGATTAGCAAAAAAGAGACTATGATTCGCAGAGGTATGAACCGAGTAACCCTATAAGGCTGGAGCACAGGTGTGGAGATGGCTGGGGGATGAGCAGTATCTTCAATTGAATGATGTTTTGTAGAGGACATAAACTAATTTAAAAAAAGATATTACCCTGAAAACAGAGTATAATACATTTGAAGATATTAGAGACTCAGAAATTAGTTGACAGATGAAGAAACCTAAGTGGAGGGAGATGGAGATGGCAGAGTATATAGGAAATGTAAAGGAGTTTTGGTATTTCACTTCTTAACATGTTCACCCATCCTTTCTGCATGTGATTTCTGCCCTTTTTTGCATGTTTTGCAATTCAAACAAAACAAAACCAAAACGGATTAAAAGTTTTATGAACTTTTGGAGAATTTTAAATTACTTTTTGTTCCTTTAAAAGTTATATGGCAAAACAATAAGAATAATGAAAGACAACATAAGAATATAGGGTACCATATCATGGATGGTAAAATAGCATCCATCATGCTGGACTCAAAGTAACAGATTTAAGTACACACACATTCTATTACATGGGGGACAAAATCAATTAGGATTTGAATATAAAGAAAAGGAACATTTAGCCCTACTTGTCTTTCTTCTGATCACTTACTTCCCTAACATATCCCATAGTTAATGTCCCAGTAATTGTAAATCCACTAGGAGATCTAGCTTACATATGAGTAACCACCATCCGCTCAATATTTTCTGGGAACTTGGCTGTCATTTGGGTTCATCAAATATTTGAGTGTTATTTTCAAAGACTCCAGGCTGTCCAGTGCCAAGCTATCCTTGGCCCAGCAACCTACCCTTGATTCTTACGTAGCTTCTTTCTAGAGAAATTTAATCTGCATGTTTCTAATACATTTAAAATTAGATCAACAAAATATAGTTTTATAAGAGCTATCCAAAATCCTTGTGAGAGAGTCTCCCCTTTTTTTTTCCCAAATGAAGATGTCTCATTTGTTAAACTTCAAGTGTGTTGCAAAGCTAGAAACCCTTGAGAAACAGCTTTTAAAACTTGGCAGTCTCTATTCTCTTATCCCTAAGGCATATAGTAGGTGCTTTGGAAGTTTATTTTTGAATATGTTTTTAGAACATTGCTTGGAGTTCATTCATGTAGGGCTGAGTTCCTTCCTTCCCACCAAGCCACAATTTTCCCATTTGAAACCTTTCCAGAACTCAAAGGAAGCTACACAGGTGAAATGTCATGATGGCTTCATAAGAAAGAATCTGGGACAGATATTTGCAATTTCCTATTCAAGATAACCTTATGTACTTGTTCAAGCAAGACTATATTCAAAATCACTTCCTGCCACAAGAATTCTGAATTTCATTGTATTTTCTTTGATGTACTTTTTGCTATCAGAGTCAGTCCTATTTTCAGACAACCCTTTTTGAATCTCCATTTTATATATTTTTCTTATAGAAATCTAGAAAAAATACTTAATCACCAAATATACCCTGTATTAATTATAATTAAGTGATTTTATTTGATGTTATATAATTTCTTAGTTTATTGGTATTATTCACAAATAAAAATAGAAGGTTAAATGTTTTTATCAATATTACTTCAAATGAATTGCATGATTGCCTATCACTAATTCAATTTATTCACCGAAAAATTGGCTTGCCTTATTGTTCAAAAATAATTTTAGGTTCTATGATGAATGCTAAGATGAATATGGAAAAAGGAATTAACATATAATGCTAAACTTATCATTGTCCAAGTGTATGGTGTTGATATGGGCTGCATATTTCTAATACTTATTCAAGGGAAATCCATGAGCATTTCCTATGATAATTACTGATACTGTATTTTTAGATTATTAATTTAAGAGGGTTTGTGTCTCATGAAAAGTTGATATATTTTAATGAAACTTTCAGTCTAGAGTGACAAATAAATGTTGGGGTCATATAATATTCTTACTCTTCATAACACCATACCTCGTCTTCCAACCCCTTAGCCACTCCTCTACTCTGATCTGCATTTTTCCCTTTCATCCCCATTTCTCTGGCCTCCCCACCCCAGGCTGGATCTATTGTTCCTTCTCATTAGCCCTTATTTACATGATAACATTTACACTGTAGTATTTTTCATTGTCTTATCCAAAATCCTACCGATACTTTTTGGTTTCTGTATCATTCAGCAACATTCCGGCCCCATCCTGAAACTTGTTTTTTTCTGTAGCAACACTCCATCCAAATTGTTGCCCTATATCACTGTTCATCTCTTCTCCGCCTCTTGTGTTGGTTCCTCCTATACCCGAGTTTCATTATATTGGTTCTTTATGACAACCTAATCAAGCAGGTATTATTTCCATTAGTTTAGAAGTGATGAATTTCAAGACACTTTCAGATTACACAAATAATAAATTGCAGAGCTAGGATTGGAATCCAAGTCTATATGCCCTCAAAACCAGAAATTTCCAATACACACTTTGCCTTCCTGGGGCATGATTAGGCTGGCTTGAGAGCCTGCCTTGTTTTTTTCCTGTTGAAGGCATCAGGGCATCAGCTAACTTTCTTTTTTTTCTTTAAGATTACTTGCCCCCTTGCCTAGTCTGAGTTCCAGTCATTCAGTCTCTTATATTACATCCCCTACATGCCTGGTTTTGAGTAACACAAGTTCAAGTTCAATTTCAAGTTCACCACTTTTTTCTTATTGTTTGAAGACCTGCAAATCACTATAGGAGAGCAAATGGCATAACTGTGTGATTGTTACCAAAGTCAAATAATCCTGCCAGGTTCTTCAAAAATCCATATTGTGGGTGTCAACTACTACCTTGTGGGCTTCAACCAGCAAAACCCATGGTGGCAGAAATAATTACTTGAGACTACCGTTTAGTCAAGAGAGGTGAGAGGAAGCCTGAGGATAGACTCTCTGAGCCACTCCTAGACTCTCCTATTTATTAATGCAAAGACTTCAGGTAAGAAAGTAACATACGTCATAGGAATTCATGCAGAGCAGAGGTGTAAGTGCAGAGCAGGGGGTTACAAAGTTCTTGAAGCAAACAAGGCAATAAATCTTAGGAAATTCAAAGGGTAGGCTTGACTACTTCTGAATATGAGTTTTCTATAGGTGAGGCAAAAGCAGGCAAGTGTTAAGAATCCCACAAATCTGGTAGAGCCTGTACTAGAGAAGCGAAGCATGTCCTGTTGTTTCCAACAAGACGGAAAGCAGTTTTCTGCTATGCTATGAGACCCTATAACTTATTAACCCATGATTGTATTCCCACACATATAACCTGCTTACTTATAAACTATTACTCATATTTTAATGCCCAGACACTGTCATCCGTATGTTTCCTTGTACAAAGGAGCAACTTAAATGTGCTTAATTATTGCATGATATCTCTTATATTTATTTCCACCAAGCTTTACAACCAAATGCCCCACCAATAGGAGTTATGAAGTTTTAACCATTTATAATTAACAAGAAAAAAGTCTAGTATAATTAATCTTTGCAGACTCTCTCAGCTCTCCTGTATACTTTAGTTCTATCACTTTGGAAATCATTGAGATTTAGGTGTGATTGTAACTAATACATTCCCATACGTGTCTAACACCTCTTCTTAGCAGCCCCAGACTTCCTTATGCACAATCATTGTGGAAAGTGTAGATTTATTCCCTTCTGAGCATGTTTTCAAAAAGGTGCAAACTGAGGTGTAAATGGCATTCATCTCACCAAATCAATTGGAATGTAGTTGCTGTTAAGGTGGTTAAAAAAAAAAAGGGAACAACAACAACAACAAAAACCCCAAAACAGGAATATAATCCCTCTCTAAGTGATAAAGATTTTGAAAACAAAATATCTAGGCCCTGACATCAAAAACTAATGATGTAATGTATGGTAATTAACATAACATAATAAAATAAAATTAAAAAAATAAGCACTGACATCAGATGGAGATTTAGTTGAGGCAGTTTGATTTGCAGATTTAATTTGGGGCCAGGCATGGTTTTGCTATGAGTTAAAGATAAAGCTTGGAAATCTGAATAAACAGTGACATAGGTCGCTTCCAATGTAGTGTATTCCTGCTTCAGGAACAAGTGTGCCTCTGGAAGAGAGGCAAATGGGACTCTGCTCAGGTGACAAATCCGCTCTGTTCTCTCATGCATGTAAACACAATCTAAGACAAGTGGTGAGGGCAATTTCATTTTCAAATAATTTATTCATTAAACAATATCTTCCACATCTTATTAAAACCCAATATGCATAAGAAAAAGAAAAAGAAAAAGAAAAAGAACGCTTCTATTAGAAACTGCAATCAATCTCATTGATTTAAAAAGTATATTGCCACTTCACCCCGTCCTCCCCTGCCAGATTGTGAGTCTCTTAAACGAAAGACCTGGGATTTAAGCATCTTTGCTCCTTTAGTGCTTCTCACAGTCCCGGCATACACATACAACAGAAATGCAATAAATGGTTGTTGTAATAAACTAGAGACATAAATATTGTTGCTGTCAGAGATATTAGAGGATCACCAAAATGGCAAAAACAGGGAGCAGCTTAATAGTCTACTATTACATGGTTTGAAGTTGAAATTAACCATTTTCTTGTTTGTCAGACTTGGATTTTTTTTAAATGGCTAAGCATGGGGTTAATTTTGACAGGTAAGTTTTATAGTTTGGATACACATTAAGCATTTGGTTTTAATTGAAGTCTTTTTTTTTTTTTCTTGCTCAGGCCACCCAAAAGCTTCCTTGTAAGAATATGTTTATATCTGTATGTATTTTCCCTGTCACCATTTGCTGATGCAGTATTTAATTTCTTTCGTTTATGACCTAAAGTATAATATTCTGCCAATTGAGCAAGAGTTCATTAAGTATGAAAAAATATATTTTCCAGTTTTCCATTAGGAAATCCAAACCTCCGTAGTTCCATTTGGATGCTGCAGTTCACTATTTTGTCCCAATTCACTAGTTACAGATGTTTTTAAAAGTGCTGGAAGGCATAAGATCAAGATCTAACAGGGATATGGAAATTAACTCAGTAGGTATCCCAAATTTTATTTCCTCTTAAACTTCATGTTAAACTTACATAAAACTAAAATAACTAGTGTATTCATTCAATTTAGTTTTTTAACGCATGAAAATAATTGTTTCATTGCCTGATTTTTAAGAAAAAGACACACACATACACACACACACACAGAAAGAGAAGAGACTGATTTCTTTTTTTTTTTAAAGATTTTATTTACTCATCTGAGATAGAGAGATACAGAGAGAGAGAGAGAGCATGAGCAGGGGGAGAGGCAGAGGGAGAATCAGACTCCCCGCTGAGCCAGGAGCCCGATACGGGCCTCGATCCTAGGACCCTGGGATCATGACCTAAGCCAAAGGCAGATGCCTAACCATCTGAGCCTCCCAGGCACCGCAAGAGATTGATTTCTTCACAAAATTTATTTTCCAAATCTGGAAGACAGCCAAAGTCCTAAAACTTTGCCTTTTGTCTATTGCTATCTTCATGAGTAGGAGAGCATCTACAGGCTCCATGAAGTATGTGCTCCAGGAATCTGAGGACCAGGTCATAAAATGTCACCCTCTAAGCACAAGAATAAATTCACAGTGAAGAGATTAATAATTTATAGTATTAACCCACCCAAAGAAATGGTTTGTAGCTTAGTTGTAAATAAAGAGGTTTATGATTTAATTCATTTTAATTTATTCAAAGAAGGGCACCTTCTCAGGAACATGGCATTTTGTATGGAATTGTGAGAAAATAAAGTGAAAAAAAATCAGTATTTTTCTAGTGTTACTGAAATGAGAACAAGACATTATTTGAGAGGCATCAGCACTTGAGCCATTAGAAAGTTGTACTCTATAGAAAAGCAAAGATAATTTTCCAAGCTCTACCACAGCCTAAATGAAATATCCCTCAAGACCACACAGATCTCTGCCTGGATTGCATGCTCAGCATATATTTTTATGGTAAGAAAAAGATGCCACAGTTTGCAAATATAAGTATTCCTAGAGCCAGAAAAGAATGTTAAAAAATTGTATTCTATGTGAAAAATTGGTGTTCTACTTCATAAACTAAACTTTTGTTAGAGCAAATAATTCAACAAATATTTATCGATCTAAGCAAATAAAAATGAGTGAGTCACAGTCTCTACACCAAAGAAATTCACACAATGAAGAAATGAACTAAAAGACACCTATGCAGCCCTACTAGGTGAAGCTTGTTGATGTCCTGATGGTTTAAGTGCGGATGGGAAAGAAAATTGATTCTACCTGGGTTTGTCTACTGATGGCTTCCTAAATGAGGTGATATTTCAGTTTCAATGGAGAGTTTTTCTTCATGAGTTTAGTTAGCATAAATTAATTCAGTTAACTTTCATAAGAAGTGGATCATTCAATGAATTGCCTCTCTCTCTCTCTTTACTTAGCTTTATGCTCTATAACAATAACACTCTGCATTGAACATTATTAAAGTACAAATATATAATCAAATAATTTTAAGTGGTCCCAAGAAGTATAACCTACATGGAATTGGTTGTCTTTGAACTATACTAGATTTTACCTTAGCATTTTATTGCAGTCAAGAAAATAGACACAATTGAATGTGCACATATGCGCACATACAAATTCAATTAAAAACATTGAAAATGATACAGATTTTCTTGAGCTTATATTTGGAGGAGGTAAATAAAGATTGTGGATACACTGCACATATTTTTTTCTCTTTAAATTTTTTATTGTTATGTTAATCACCATACATTACATCATTAGTTTTTGATGCAGTGTTCCATGATTCATTGTTTACACTGCACGTATTTTTAAAATTCCCTTCTAAAGTTTCTCTTGTCCCTAATGCTCCTCAACTATCACATCTTGTCTTTTGTGCTCATTCCCTTCATGTTTCCATTGTCAGCCTACAGCTACAATCCCGCTCCACAGTCTTGGAATATATCCAAGACCACAATTTAAAAATTAGTGAAAGAGTGTTTGACAATATTCAAACCTTGCCCTTAATTAAAATTTAGACTTCTTTTTGTTAGTCAAGCATGATGTGGGGAGCACATCACATGTGTAATTTCCAAATGATAATAGAAAACGGTCAACCTAATTTTCTTCTTTATAAATGTCAGCAGGGAATGATAATAACTATATTTTTGAAATGCTCATTACCTACGAGGAACTGCAGGTAAAATATCATTTGTGAATCTCACAATAATACTAGAACAGACATGTTTTCCCCTATTTTAGCAGAGTAGGAAGCTGACACAACTCCATTAAGAACATAGACAAGAACTTACACCAAGATTGTCTGACTCTAGCGTCCTCACTTTTCCCACTGTACTAGGCTGATTTTACACAAAGCAGTAACAGCAATGTATTTTGAGTATGTGAGCACAGGCTCTCAAAAGTAAATTGACTAACAAAAATATCAACAACAAACGTCCTAAGGCCCCAAATTATCTTTGACCTTTTCATCCCTTCTGTCCACCACAAAAATGGGTATATTCATCTGCATGCTGAAAATCGTCAATTCAGGAGTATTTTCCAATTGCGGAATGCCATAATATCCAAGGCAGCACCTGTGGCTTTCACTTGGAACCTTTCTGGTTGTAAGGAGCAGAAATCTTTCTGAAAGTAACCTTTTAGGGAAAAGTAAGCTTTGAAGATCTGATTTCTTAAAATGCCATTCCATGAACAATCTACCACAGATACTCGAAGCAAAAAACTTTAGGAATGAGTCTATCAGTGGCCAGAGGATGGCAAGTATTGATAGAGGTTATCTGAAGCATAAAAAGATGACTAATATAAAAAATTACCTAAGGTACTAAATATAAAATTTTAGTACAACAGAACCCTTCCACAATTATAAAATTTCTATGCTAATCTAGCTATACCTTTGGAGTAGACACAGACATTGACCAGAAAGGTACATACAGAAAATATTATGTATTGTATGTGGGTGTAAACTTTCAGACATCCCATGAGGAACATATATGTTTATGACTTTTTCAACTACCACTAAAGCAGTATCAGGAAACTACAATTTAAAGCATAAGACAAATAAAACAGGTATCATGAATGATCCAGAGTTTTGTGATATTCCCTAGGAGAAGAATTCAAATAAATGTCTAAAATAATAGAGTGTAGATATCTACATTAAGAGGAAAAGATCACCTACAACAACTAAGAAAAATATCAGCTAATGAGCCATTTCCAATTGGAACTGAGTAATCGAAGAATGCTAGATAGAAAATTTTAAAAATAGTTATGTTTTCTAATGCTAACCAGCTAAATATAAATCGTTTTTTCTTTACCTCAGAAATATGTTGTACTGTACCGAGAATTTACAGTTTTAAGGAGAATGATTGATGTGTTGAATTTGAAAAAGTTCACATAATTTAGTAATATAACCTCCTTTTCTGTTATGATTTGAAGCATTTGCAGCTGTAATGGCCTTTGAGTCCCTGGGATAAAGGCCTCAGCCAAAGCCAGGAGTTGCCTATAAAGTTCTCTTTGACAGAAACTGGGATGGAATCCAGGCTCATTTCAGCAATATTTGTGGAGAAGAGGATTGAACTCAATATATTTGACCCAAAAGTGCATTTTTGGGGCTTGCACCATATTTATTAAAGCCTTGTGGCAGAAGTAGAAGTTATTAAACGGGTGAGAGCTGGCTTATAGAGACAGAGTTCTTAGCAGTAGTAGTTCAATTTGACATACTTTTAGTGATCACCTACCTGGAGCCACATCCTAGGCTAGGCACTCACAACTATAAAAAAAGGAGGCAAATACCATCTACAGACTCAAGCAACTCAAAATCTAGTAGAAGGCAGATAGAAAAAACTGTAATGCATGATGCAGTAGGATAAAAGATTGTAAAAGTGGTACACAGTACAACTGGGAGTCATAGATACTGAAAAAAATCAGGACTACATTCATGGGACAAGTAGCCCTTCAGCTGGGTGCTAATGAAATGGTGCACGACCAGTGCGTGTGTCGGGAGATGGGAGAGTGGGGGGCAGGATTACAGCTAAAAAATTAGTAAATTCAGAATATATTCAAGCAATTAAAGTTAGCTTTTCAGGAAGCAACATTTTGGCTGGATTATACGATACCTATTTTTAGAAGAAAATACCAGGTTAAACTATTTGATGCGTGTTTTAAAGATAGTATAAAAGATTCCAAATGAAGACTCATACCATTGTCACTGATTCAATTATAGTTGGGAAGATAGGCTGGCCACAGGGAAGAAAGATGAGAAATTGGGAAATCAAATGGAGAACCGTTAGTCACCCGTCACAGGACAGGTAAATAATCAATTAGTTTCCTAATAAACTGCCACAATTAATGGCATAAAACAATGCAAATCTATTATCTGACAGCTCTGGAGTGGTCAGAAATCCAAAATGGATCGGCAGAGTCATATTTCTTCTAGAGGTGCTGTGGGAGGGGATTTATTTCTTTGCCATTTGTAGGTCAGAGAGCCACCTACATTCCTTGGCTAGTAGCCCTTTCTTCCAGAGTCAAATCCAACAACACAACATTTTCCAATGTCTCTCTTCTCTGACTCCTCTGTCTTCACTCTTCTCTAACTGTCCCTTTTGTCTTCTTCTTATAAAGACCCTTGTGATTACATTAGGCCTACTCAGATAATTCAGGATCATCGCCCCATATCAAAATCCTTAATCACATCTGCAAAGCCCTTTTTGCCTTGTAAAGGAATGTATTTACATTTTCTGGGGATGAAGATGTGAACATCTTTAGGGAAGCATTTATTCAACCTCCCATACTGTGGGAACATTATCTAATTTCCAGACCTCAACCGTTTTCTAATTTGTAAAATAGGGATAATAATAGTGCTATCTCGCATCATGGTTCTGGGGCTCAAAGGAGAAAAATAATATAAATCAGTTACCATAGTATTCAATAAAAATTGTAATAACCATTGTCATTGCTATTAATGGTGTCATTTTGAGGGCTCTGAATGCCACATTGAGTTTTACCCATTTTATTCGGCAATGTATAGCTGACCCTTTTAAGAGCAAGGTTATGCTCTCAGAACTTTGTTAATGTTGAATGTCACTAAGTTTGTTGCCGAGAGACTTGAGTCATAGGGGACTCTTGGGGGAGGAAGAATCATTATTCAGATGGATTAGAGGAAAATGACAAATATTTGCAATGTATGTGATAGGTATACAGTAAAGTCTTAAGATTTTCAGAGACCCTGAAAGTTAATAGGAAATGATATTATTCCAATAGAAACCTGGGGAAGGATGTGATAAAGATTCTCTAAGAAAGGATCACTGGTCAAAAACAAATGTTTAGCGGCACCTGGGTGGCTCAGTCAGTTAAGTGAGTGCCTTCAGCTCAGGTCATGATCCCAGAGTCCTGGGATTGAGCCCCGCATCAGGCTCCCTGCTCCGCGGGGGTCTGCTTCTCCCTCTGACCCTCGCCCCTCTCATGTGCTCTCTCTCTCAAATAAATAAATAAAATCTTTTTTTTTAAAAAAACAAATGTTTAAAATATATATTCTAAGTCAATAGTAAATGAAGAAAATTAAAACCATAAAATGATGAATTGACCGGGATTATTAAGGCAGTGTTCAATGTTTAGGAACGCTTTTAGATGAGTGTGGAGTGTAGATTGACAGCTACAACCTTATGGAACACTTGAAAGATGTGTACCAAGAGCTTTAAAATAGTCAGTCTTTGGCCAATAACTGAGGACAATTTTGGTGCTGAAAATATTTTTGTGCAAAAAATATGTTTAGTTAAAATTTCTGAGTTCTTTTTGCTTAATGCAAGAACACAATAGACGTGAAATTCCAATGTCGATTATGTGACAGACCACCATGGACAAATGTCAAAGCAGGTTCTGAGAGTCAGTAAGATATTCCCACATACTGAGACCATAAAGGAGGCAATTGGTTGGAGACAGAAAGAAAGACAAAAATATTTCTTTGGAGACAACTCCCCTTTATTCCCCACCTTGAACGCATGGGAACTGTTGGAGGGCTGGACCCACCCTTTACTTCAACCACAAGAGGGATACCAGTGGCACCACAGGGAGAGCTTAATATTATTTCCTTATCACTAGTGGAATGTGGTGAATGACTATGGCCCAGAAGATCTACAGGATGCAGGGTGTAGTGGCTGTTTTGCTGAAATAGAGAGAGATGCTCCTGTCTTTAAAAAGGCCTACAGTATTAAAATTTTTCGAAGTAAGAAATTCTTGAGTTCTTACTTTAGTCCATAAATGGGCCAGAAGAGAGAAAAAAACTATCATGAGTTGAAGTATTGAGAAATGTTTCCTTAATGGGAAACGAGACTTCACCTTGTGGAAGCTGGAGGGGAGTTGGCCATACTCACAGGGGTTAATAAGAAATTAGAGACAACTGAGAGGCACATTATGCAGAATGCAATAGAACTTACTCAGTGGTGGCTTCTGGTAAATTTAGAAACATATTTACAAAAGCATAGCCTTTAAACATCTGTCAGGTCTTGAGAGTACCAAGCTAACATAAAAATGCCAAGCAAGTTATAAGGTCTTGATTTCCGTAGTTTGGTTTTCTTTTTCTACTTCAAGCTCAGAGGAGAAACATACAAAACAAAATAAAGCAAACAAATAAACAATGAAAAACATGCAGTAGTTTGGAGAACGAGGACTTTCAGAAGAGAGAAAAGAGCCAGTCACCTTCCATTACTGAACTCAGGTGTCCCATCTATATCAAACAAGGTCTGAAAAAGTTGTAGAGAATATTTACTTTGGAAAGAAGTTCAAAGTTCCTATTATTACCTGAGGCTAAATGCATTTAATTGCTGAACTGAGATTGCATTCAGCAACTTAAGGTTGTAGTAAGACTTTCTCTTACTTAAAAATTATTTCAAAAAATTTTCAGCACTGAGTGGTTTTAGAGGGAGAGTGGGAGAAAACACAATGCATTTACTTTTTATTACACTCTCTGAGTACTGGTTATTCAATGTACTTATTATACATACATGTAAATTTACTCAAACCATCATTAATATTAATAACAACTGTGAAATAATCTAAATATCCAACAACAAGAGAGGTTAAATAAATGATGAGACAATCAAAAATAGAAGTTTATGTGGGGTTTTTTTTGGAAGTTTATGTGATTCTTAGGGACTATTATTTTATCATAAAATCTTGGACAGTTGTTGCATAATGTATCCATTTATTTTAATACAAAATTAATGTATATTATTTACCATAGAAGACTGTGATAATATTTTTCATTGTTCTGCGGCGGTGTATCAATTTAGATGAAATTGAAGAGAACTGATACTGCGCATTAGGTTTAATACCTAAATTTTATGGCTTAAATTTATAATATTTTGAGGAGGGAAGTGCATATAAATATATAAATTCAAATGATAACTGTCCTATTACTGCCCTGTGAATTTTGTCAGGGCAACCACTGAGAAAATCTACTCAGTATAATTACAAAGGATAATAAAATAGTAATCATTTTGATACTACAACTTTTAGATACTTAGTGTCTATCTGAAATAAAAATACAGTCTTATAATATGAAAGAAGAACAATGTCTGTGATTAACTGAACAGTCTATTTACTATGTTAGGGAATACTACTCAAAGGACTTCCTAACAAAGAAAGACTCATTCTTTCTTTCAATACATATTTATTGAGTGTTCATTATGAACCAATAACCATGCCAATTTTTAGAAGTAAAATATGGAACTTAATATACATCGTTCTTGGTCTAGTACAAGAGCTAGATCTTAAATAGTTACTAATGCCTGTAAAATTAATACTATGGTAGTGCTAAAGAGAGCATGTAGTTTTAAGAGATCATATGTTAGAAAAAGCTTCAGTGAGTGACTGGCAATTCATCAGATTTTTAAATTAAAGAAGTAGAAAAAGGAAGAGCATTTCAGAAAGAGAAATTGGTTGTGAAAAGGCCAGGATAGAAAGGAACTTTACAAAGTGAAAAAGGATAGGTGACTAGACATTTAACACAAGAGGAAATGTGTTATGAAATGTAACTAGAGAGACAGATAGCAACCAGACCACACAGGACTGAATAGGTCATTTTGGAGTTTTAGGTTTTGCCGTGGTAAACATTTTGGTTATTTAACATTGCTTTTAGGTTGAATATTTTGTTTCAGGCAGTAAAGACATGAACTCAAAGTGTTAAAGATTCCTTGGAGAAGTCTGGCAATGAAATAAAGGAACTAGGGCAGTAGCTGGAAGGTACTGTGAGTGTGATGAGAAGTATTTCCAGTTGGCAGAGATATCAGCATGCTTCAAAGTCAATGGACTTGTGGCTAAAGATATGGAAATAAAAGCATTTTTTTTTTTATTTTATTGCCCAATTTCACACCCACCAAAAACAAGACAACATTTTAAAAATACAAGTAGAGAAAAAGTCTATCTTTAATGAAACAAGTACATCAATGTGATATTTTGATATTCATCAATGTGCTTTTTATTATCAGAATTCTATTTTGCTCCCATTTGTCTCCCCATTTCAGGAAACAGTTATGTGAGTCCAGGAATACGGATCCAAGCAACAAAGTTTGAACAGTAGAACAACAGAGGAAAAGTATTAAGTTCTTGACTTTTGAGCTCAAAAATTGTCACCTGAAACTCATAACATAATTTGAAAACATTTGGTTTGACAAAGATGATTTTTTTAGTTACAAAATTTTTGAATTATGCAGGATAGAATATGTGTAGAATAAATAGAAATTTGGGAATAATGAATACTGATATAGGTGCCACTTTCTCCATGAACTGGATAAAGATGTCATGAGCAGAAGAGAAAGGCTTAGAGATGTGGGTTTTGAGAAGGAACTAGTTCCAGAATAAGGACATGAAGGAGGAACTCCCCAGATTTCTTGGGGTAAATTTGAAAGAGGAGGAAACTTATAAGCAGTTTCCATTTGAACCCTGATGGCATCAGACTTGTAAGTGTTCCTCTGTCTCCGCAGTCTGGGAATAGGATAGATTATACTTATAGAAGCCTCTGGACACATACGGGGGAGGTGTTCCTACAGAGTCACCTGTCACCAGAGTGTTATGAGAAAGCAGTTATATTTTCTCTTGTCTTGAGAAAGGCATGGAAGTTTGAGGAGAAACTGCCAGGAATAATGAAGGGCAGAAGTTGTTTCAAAATTGGCTTGGTTGTCAGGTTCTAGCAGGTATCAGTTGCTAAGGCACCCCAGATGATACATTCAAGACACTAATGGGATTGTTCACCTCAATAGATACCAGAATGAACAAATGCTAAAACATGTGGTTTTACCTTTCTCAGATTCAGGCTAGATACATAAGCCAGGAGGAATTTGAATAGTACCCTGGGGAAAAGAAGGAGGGGAGTCAGTGAAAAACATGCATTGAATCCTGAAATGATGAATACATCTAAAACAAACTAGATTAATTTTTTAAAGATTTTATTTATTTATTTGACAGAGAAAGAGCTTGCGCACAAGCAGGGGGAGCAGCAGGCAGAGGGAGAGGGAGAAGCAGGCTTCCTGAGGAGCAGAGAGCCCAATGCAAGGCTCAATCCCAGGACCCTGGGATCATGACTTGAGCTGAAGGCAGTTGCTTAACCACCTGAGCCAACCAGGCGCCCCACTAGATTAATTTTTGGAACCAAATTTGGACTTAAAATATAAATTGTTATAGAAAATAAAGCTGTTTATTATACATATTATACATATACATATGATGTATGTACATATACATACATCATACCATTGAAAGGTGGTGAGGCAGAGCTGAAAGATAAATCACATTGGCACATCATTAGTAATTGTTTACAAACTAATACTCCAGCTTAGGGAGACTTCTGAAGGTAACACAAAGGAAAGGGTGAAGAATGAAGATACAGTAATCAAGAAATGGGAATTTGATATACATAATGATCGCTGAAAATTGAGGGAAGATGTGCTTCAGGACAGGGAAAATAGCATATTTAGTGAAAGCCTACAAGCAACAATCCCGTACCAAACCCAAAGTGTACCAATTCATGTCCCTTCCTTCCTCAACTGACATTACTCCTTTTTGATTATATCATTATTCAACAGATAAGTTACTCCATTCAAAACTAAAAGTCAGTAAAGGAACACATAAGACTTAGCCATAGATTATATATCCTCTATGTTCATGTTCCTTAATAGGAGACCTGTGGGTTTGAATATCTGCTGCAATAAATCAGTAAATTCCTCTGGAGTTACATGCCAATTTCTAGGAGTAAAATAGGGAACCTAACATATATGGTTCTTCGTCTAGTAAGAGAGCTAGATCTTTTTTTTTTTAAGATTATATTTATTTATTTGACAGAGACACAGTGAGAGAGGGAACACAAGCAGGGGAGTGGGAGAGGGAGAAGCAGGCTCCCCGCAGAGCAGGGAGCCTGACGCGGGGCTCGATCCCAGGTCCCTGGGATCATGACCTGAGCCGAAAGCAGATGCTTAATGACTGAGCCACCCAAGAGAGCTAGATCTTACTCAAATAAAATTAAGCATCCCCATTAACAGAAGCATCACCTTGAACAATGGGGAAAGAATTAATCTGTTCTATATACTCAAAGGTAAATTTTGAGCAATTGAACTGTTTTTGTTCTATGGAATATATAAATTATGTAATTTATTGAGTTATTATATTAGCTATTAAAATCTTTCTTCCGATATTATAACCTATCTCCTAAGAAGTCCTTACATATTTTTGTTTTGTTTCTAGCTATACTTTATGCTTCCCTTTTTTATCCTTAATTTGATTGAATTCTGTATTTAAATCATTTTTGCATTTTTATATTTTTTTTGGGAAACTCAAATCATTTATTTGACTAAGCAAGAATAAAATAATAAAAAATACTGTCATATGCACATTAAAATTTTTTTGAAGTATAGTTGATATATGATGTTATATTAATTTCAGGTGACAAAATAGTGATTACACAATTCTATACATTGTGCTGTGCTCACCATGCTAAGTGTAGTATTCTTTTATTCTTTAATACTCTGTAGGAGGCATGTATTTTTCATAATGAAAACAATTTCATATAAAAAGCAAAGTTTAGATGAAAAGTTTTTTGGTTAAAAGTTTATTTGCAAAAAAAAATTCCTAGTTTTCAGGGTCTTTAATAGTTTCTCATACAACTTACTCAACACATACTAGCATGTAATCCTCCTTGTTGCTTGTGATCCAGGGTAATGGTAGATTCTTTATTTAAAAATGCTCTCCATTATCATTGCAGTAGGGAAAGGGTGGGGGCTTGGTAAAACATTCAGTGGCCTGAAGAGCTTCCATCCAGCATTTACACGTGACACTTCTCTTCACTCTTAACTGACCAAAGGAAGTCATATTACATGGCCTAACTTCAGGGAACACAGGGAAGGACATTCCTACGATGTACCTGGAAGTGAGAGTGAAAATATTTCAAAAATATTAATGATGGCCTTAAGTGGTAATGATTATTTTCATTAGGTTGGTGAAAAAGGGGATAGAAAGAAGAGATGCATGCAAAAAATCCTATATATAATATATATCTGACATATGTACACATATACATGTAGCTTTTATATATAATGACTTATATATAACTAGAGACAATGGAGAGAAAAAAACAGGAGTAATTCAGTGACTTTTAGTTATAGTGACAGGAAAAAGAAGTGCATTAAGGGAAATATAAGACCCTTGAGAGTTGTGTAAAAGATGGTGACAGATTATTTAACTTCAGACTTACTGAATTCAGGGTGAAAATAACGTACAATTAGAAATTCAGTTGTTTTTTAGGAAAGATATGGAAGTCACTGATTTGGAGATGGTAAATGAAATCATGGAGTTAGCCAAGATTCCAAAGAAAGAAAGTGCACATAAAAACAGCTGTGGGGAAGTCATCAGAGAGGGAGAAAAACCATGAGAGACTCTTAACTATGGAAACAAACTGAGGGTTGCTGCAGGGGAGGTGGGTGGGGGGGAATGTGGTAATTGGGTGATGGGCTTTAAGGAGGGCATGTGATATGATGAACACTGGGTGTTATACTCAACTGATAAATTATTGAACACTACATCTGAAACTAATGTTGTACTATAAGTCGGCTAAGGAAAAAATGGCTGTGGGCAGATTCTTAGAAATTAGCATAATAGAAAGATGGAAGGGAAAGAGGCATACGTATAAGTAAAGGAAGAGGCACTAAGAGAATTGCAACATAAATGGGATAGTTTAATGTTAGGACAGCTAACAAATATCTAGCAGAATGGTGTAATTCCATCTTTGGAATGATCTACAATGACAAATGTTGTGAAATTGTTATTAGAGGCAACTGAAGGAAAATATTTAATGTGTTAGGTCAATGGGAATTTCTGAAGAAAGGCTTCTAGTAGAGTGGGAAGGACATATGCCAGAAAACAAGGGGTTAACAAGTAAGCTGATAGTCAAGAAGTAATAGTGGTGCTTGACTATAGTTCTTTGAAGATGATAATTATTGAGAGAGGATTTAGATGAGGTACTGTAGATGACAGTAAAAATATATTGGCAAGGAAAATCAACAAAAATAAAACTGTGATATATAGAGGTAGATGATAGAAACTAATGGAATAATGAAATAAAAATGAAACACACAAACATATAGTCCTTAATGATACTTGTCCAAGTTTTTTGTTTCCTTCCAGATTTTTATTTAAATCTAGTTAGTTAACATAGAGTGTAATATTGGCTTCAGGAGTAGAATTTAGTGATTCATCACTTACGTATCAACCCATTGCTCATTACAAGTGCCTTCCTTAATACCCATCACCCATTTAGCCCATACCCCACCCACCTCCCTCCATCAACCCTCGGTTTGTCCTCTATCATTAAGAGTCTCTTGGTTTGCTTCCCTCTCTCTTTTTTTCCCCTCTTCCCATATGTTCTTCTGTTTTGTTTCCTAAATTCCACATATCATTGAAATCATATTATATTTGCCTTTGTCTGACAGACTTATTTCACTTAGCATAATATACTCTAGCTCCATCCACATCATTGCAAATGGCAAGATTTCATTTTTTGATGGCAGAGTAATATTCCATTGTGTGTGTGTGTGTGTGTGTGTGTGTGTGTGTGAATATCTCAGGATTAGTCAAAGATTGTGTGATAATTATTTTTTATAACTGGTTTGCATTTAGTATTTCTCTTGTTCATATTTGAATGGAGAAAGAATTAAAGTCTAAAGTAATGACTTGAAACTGAGACACCTTCCTGCAAGGACCTTTCTTCCTCAGTTCACTGTTGGAATATGGCTCTTTGCAGTCCAATCCCAAAGCAGGAAGTTATTACTATTTCCTTTTTGAACTCTGAACTCAGCAACCTCCTAAATACCCTTTTTTCCTGAAATTTAAAGACATTTTAAGGGAAAACTAGCCCCAAATGCTGGGTTCACATCTCTGATTTCTGTGTTCCTCTGAATCTTGGCCTTATTAATTTCCCTAAAGAAAAGGAGAAACCTAATGTACTTAGGTCTCCAAGCACAGTTTTTTCAAGTACACATTTTTAATGTCAAGTTTTTTCTTTTTCTTTCTTTTTCTTTCTTCCTTCCTTCCTTCCTCTTTCTTTCTTTCTTTCTCTTTCTTTCTTTCTTTCTTTCTTTCTTTCTTTCTTTCTTTCTTTCTTTCTTTCTTTCTTTCTTTCTTTCTTTCTTTCTTTCTTTCTTTCTTTCTTTCTTTCTTTCTTTCTTTCTTTCTTTCTTTCTTTCTTTCTTTCTTTCTTTCTTTCTTTCTTTCTTTCTTTCTTTCTTTCTTTCTTCTTTCTTCTCTTTCTCTCTCTCTTTCTTTCTTTTCTTTCTTTCTGAGAGAGTACAAACAAGGGGGAGGGGAAGAGGGAGAGGGAGAGAGAGAATCTTAAGCAGACTCCAAGCCTAGCATGGAGCCCAATGTCGGGCTCTATCTCATGGCCCTGAGATCATGACCTGAGCCAAAAGTCAAAGATCTGAACGCTTAACTGACTGAGTCACCCAAGTTCCCCAATGTCAAGTTTTTTCATTGTCTTCAGTAAGGTGATTGTTTCTAATCTGGTCAGCTATCACAAGAACCAGCAGAACTAAACTCCTATGTTGAATTTTAAAGAGGCATGCAGATGTTAGTATTAGCTAGATCGTGAGATATTTTTAGGACAGAAACTCTAATTTATTCATTGTCATTACCAGTTTGTTACATAGAAAACAATAAGTATTTAAATTTGAACATTAGCTGCTCTCTTAGTTTCAAGAAACTCTATTTAATAAGAAACTTGAGTTTTTTTCTAGATACTTCTGCTTACCTGGTTCTTCTTTTCAACTTGTAGCCTATGAGATGACTTTCATGTCTTTTGCTGCCTATTACTCCCTCTAGATTTTTCCTGCAATTGTGACATCACTTGCTAATCAAATTTGTCCTGGGTCCCAGAGACCCCTACCCTCATTCTGCCCATCTGCTCAACACCCAACTGCTTAAACCTGTCTCCTTCCTACTTTACACCTATTTTTTAAATCCGGTAACTCCCTAAGATGCATTTAAGGTAAAGGTTAGAGACAAGTGCTTATTTCTATAGTATTCTTCTTCAGTTCAGAGATTCTAAAATAATTAGATTAAGAGAAATTTTGACTTAATATAAGCTATTATTCTTATATTTTGGGTTTTATGCTAATTAGTTAGACATCTGGAATCTGATTTCCTTTCTCAAGGCCGTTTTTATTTTCAGTTAGCAGGGCATGTCTGAGATTCTGTGAATTTCGGACAGGTTATAACTTGAAATGACAGGCAACACAGTATGATTTAACATTTCAGAAATAAGGATTTGTTATTACTGTTGTTTTTTAACTTACAAGCCTTATAAAACTTGTTAATGAGAAAGTTAATTGTTTAGTTAATTGGTTAGTTCCCTGGGGTCTGTGGTCCTTTTAATGCTTGTGAAATTGTTTTAAAAAGCAAAACTAAGAAGCTACCGCGAAGATATAAGTATCTGTGAAAAACTTGTTTTAATCTATATTGAGTGCTGTGTTAACTTTAAATATTACAATATGATAAAGGCATAGCATATTAACTAGAGAAGGCAAAAGACTGACAAATATACTTTATCATCACAGGAGTCACTGAAGGTTTAGAAAAAAAGCAACAATTTGCTCTTTTGAATAAACAGGTATCACATAGTTTACTAGCAGGATAAGTTTTGAATCATGATTTATTCTTACCTATACCTTTCTTTAAGCCAATCTTTTCCAGAAATGTTTCAGAAATACCTTGCCATTCAACATGATTATAATAATCAAAGTCATCAGTAGCAGTCTGTTGTTGTTTTATGTGCAGAACACTTGACTAAATGCAGAGAAACATCTTTTTAAATGTTCTCCTGGAATAATTAGTTCACCCTACTTAACATTTACCTTTCATTGACTCAAATGGAAATAAGAAAATAGAAATGTACATAATGGGATAATTTCACTCTTGGAAGACATTCAACAATCATCTCTGAGCGGTAGGTTAATGTGGTCTATTTTCCAAATTAGCCCCCAAAGTGGATTAAAATGTGCAATGAATTATTGCACATTTACACCCACCCAAATTAATTGTCCAGTGCTTTTCACTGAAAAAGAAAAATACAGATTCTAATTGTGTATCAAGTTAGAAATCTGTGCTTCCTCACAAAATTGCAGGTAATTTCCTCCTAGGTATACCTAAATAAGTAAGTACTGTGTATATAAGCTTAAAATGTGAAGAAAAAGTTAATTACCAATTACTTTATTGGTATCAAGGAACAATCCTCTTACTGAACTTTAGAATTCTCCTCACTTTTAGATGAATTATCCGAGGCTAAGAGTAAGAAAATATTAATTAAATTTACTTGGGAGAAGCAAATGATGTACATTCTTTTTCTGTAATTTGGAAAGCAATAATATGCCTATGGGCTACTCTAAAATTCAATTATTGTTCTGAATAACTTAAATCCCTTCAAATATTTAGATCTATAGAGTGGCAAACCAAATCAAAGATATTAAAATAAATAGAATTCCCTGTCAAATAGTTATTTTATTTACATAAATTTGTTCTTTAATTTTTTTGTCTTTATAAAATTCTTTTCAAGAATTTAAAGAATTCTTTTAAAGAATTTCCAGGGAGGAAACGGTACAGACTAGCCTTGCTATTTCATTAAACAAGATAAGAAAGGCAAATTATCTTTTCTCCCACATAGGAAAGGAAAATGTTGGCGCAGTTGGTTAAGAGGCTGATTCTTGGTTTCGGCTCAGGTCATAACCTCGGAGTTTTGAGATCGAGCCCTGCATTGGGCTCCCAGCTCAGCGAGGAGTCTGCTAAAGTTTCTCTCTCTCTCTGCCCCTCCCTGTGCTCACTCACTCTCACTCTCTCTCTCAAATAAATAAATAAATCTTAAAAAAAAAGAGAGAGGCAAATGTTCTTTCTTTTAGGCATGAGTGACCTATATTTTACTGAGTTGGAGATGTCTTTGTGATCATTCTGCCTCAGTGCACTCATTGATAAATACCATTTGTAATATTGAGTCTGATAAAGGAAAGAACTGTGCTCCACCAATAGAACATCTTCTTAAATGTCAGAATTAACTTTAAAAATACAAACAGAAGACACTTATCCTTTTCATAATCTGTGTAAGCAGGCCTGAGTTATATAAAAACAGTCATAGAAATAAAACAGAGGCATCGAGAGAAAGAATGGTATACATCAGAGAATTAAAAACTGGCACAAAATAGTCTTCTTTTTAGAAAGACGCTAATTAATAGTCTCTTTTGTTTTTAACCAAATTTGTTTACCTCTGGAGAGGGGAAGCTATCAAAGGAAAACCTTATCGATATTACAATAAACAGAAGGCCTGGGAAGTAGAGATTTGCCAGCTGAGATATGCATCAATGTGCCCAGAAATTGATGTTGGCATAACTGGGGGCAGATCCAAAGACCAGTGCCAGAGGTGGCACAATTATAATAAAATCAGATGGAGGGGTTCATTACGCTCACAAATGGTGAAGAGATGCCTGTCTCTTTTCCTGTTATATCTCCTCTATCTCGATTATGCCCTTGGGGGCTGGTGAATAGAGTTGAGAGAATGAGGGAAGGAATATGCCCAACAGCATATTTGAAGTGAAAGGAGATTTTCAGAGAAGTCTAGAAATATACACAGGTGTTTTGATGAGATCTTTTGCAATGGAATAAAAACAATTAAAAATATTATAAAGCATGGTAGTACAAAGGAAAATTCTGTTTTATTTGGCCTGTCTTTTATCACACAATTGAAAAACTATCAAAGGAAAAAAGTAGGTCCAAACAAGAATACAAAATAAATCTAGGTTTCTTACCCCTTTTTATAATTTAAGTAGTTAATAACCTACTTATCAAAATGGGTCATTGCTTGTATTAGATCATAATACAAACTAGAAGCACAGAAATGATTATATACCTATACTTACATCTATAATTACACATATATCTATATGCTATCTATCTATCATCTATCAATCATCTATCATCTATCAATCATCTATCTATCATCTATCATCTATCTATCTATCATCTCTATCGGAATATTTGGCCATGCTTATCACAATCAGGCAATCAGTTTATTTTTCTTTTAACCTTTATTTAAATAGAATTAGTGTATTATATGATTATGGCAATAGGGTATTTTTAATTGAGATGTATTTATTTATTTATTTGAGGCAGGGAGGGGCAGAGGGAGAGGGAGAGAATCTTAAACATGCTCCACGCTTACATGGAGCCTGATGGAGGCCTGCACAGGGCTTGATCTCACAACCTGAATCATGACCTGAGCAGAAATCAAGAGCTGGATGATGAACCACTGAGCCCCCCAGGTGCTCCTTATCAAAGTATAATGTACATTCTCTAAAAAGCACAGATTTCAATGCTTCAGTACTCTTATTTTGATAAATGTGTAAACCCACATAACCCCTTCCCCAATCAAGATATATAACATCTTATTACCTTGGATATTTTTTTTTTATTTTCTCTCTCCATTAAACTCCCCTTGCCTAACTCTATATACAACTATTTTCATCATTATAGATTTGTTTTTGCTGTTTTAGAACTTCTTATAAGGGAATCATAAAGAATATATGCTTTTGTATCTGGGCTTTATTTTTCATCATAATGTTTTTTTTGTTTTTGTTTTGTTTTTTAAGATTTTATTTATTTATTTGACAGAGAGAGACAGCGAGAGAGCGAACAGAAGCAGGGGGAGTAGTTGAGGGAGAAGCAGGCTTTCTGCTGAGCAGGGAGCCTGATGCAGGGCTCGATCCCAGGACCCTGGGATCATGACCTGAGTTGAAGGCAGACGCTTAACAACTGAGCCACCCAGGCATCCCTCAACATAATGTTTTGAGACTTAGTCATTACTTGTGTGTAGCAGTACACGGTTCTTTATATTGATGAGTATTGATTGCTAAATATGGTATGAACTCACCATTGGCAAGTGTTTTTCTTGCAGGACCTTTTTTTGCCCAATGTACTTAGCCAACAATGGGAAGACCTGAGTTCTAATCCCAACTTTATCACTCACCCACTTTGGAAATTTGTGCATTTCTCTTCCTCAAGCTAGACCTCATCCTCATCTGTCCAATTAAAGAGGAGTGCTAGATCATCTCTGAATCTATTTCAACTCATATATTCTATGTTTTCTTGTTCATGGTTGTTTAATAACAATATCAATTTGATAAAGAACTATTTCTAAATTACTAGCAGACATATTAATCTTAATTCAGTGACTGTTATTTTCAACTCAGTTGTTAGACAACAAAGTTAGGATTTCTTCTCTTCCTGAGGTTGGCTTTTAAATATTACTCTAAAGGGAGTAGAATACATGGTATACATCTGATAATAACTCCTAAACTTATCTTTCACTACTTTGATCTAGTACTTTTAGTTCCTGCTAAACCACTTTGGTCAAACTGAAATGTACTTCATCCATCTTTGTCTGTCAAAATTGCCATCTTTTAAAGATGCATTTCAATCGTCACATTTTCCATAAAACTTCTTCGAAGCAGTGAAGTCAGGAGTGAATCTCTTTCATCTTTGAAATCTTTCTGCATTTTGCATCATTTTTTCCCTATCTTAACCATTTGCACATTCATTCATTCATTCCATCAAGTACTAATGCATGTGTCTAGCCTGTGGTAAGTGTAGGAATACAAGAATGAGCAAAAATAAATAAAGAAAGAAAGAAAGAAAGAAAGAAAGAAAGTCTCAGTTCTCATGAGCTTACATTCCAGTATGACAATCATGAAACAACTATGCTCAGTACAAATAGCTCGTACTCTGAAAAAAAAATTACTGATACCACTATGCTGCAAAACAATGAGATCTGGTCTAGTCTTGGGTGGATCAGGGGGAGATCCTATACAATATGTTGAAATTCAGGTCTGAAGATAAGAGTTAACCATCTGAAAGGGTGTGTGTGTGTGTGTGTGTGTGTGTGTGTGTGGTGTTAGTGGTGGATGATGTAGACAGAGTGAATTGATTTCCTGGCACAGTAACCTGTATTAGAAAGCAACACAACACAGTTTAGAAATCTGCAAGATTTTGAAAAGCAAGGGTGAGAAAATTGTGAGAAGAATCTAGAACAGGTAGGCAAGTACAAGACTTTTTACAATGTTAGAGACTCTTTTTAAGGTTTTGATTTTTACCTTATGACCTATTCACAGGGCTTTAAATTGATCCCATTTATGGGTTTAGAAGAGAGTTTTGGACTGAACGTGCACATGAGGAAGTCATTGGCTGATGGATGACAAATGCAGTTGTATGTGTTGATGAGAAGCCTGGGGAGAGTATTAAGAGTGAGAAGACATGTCAGTTCTGAGATTTCAGAATCTCCCAGAATAACCTTTTGCACAGTTAAATGTATTATAGATATTTGTAGAAATACCTCATTAGCTCTCCTTAAATTTTAAGATAATGTGACAGAATTAAAATTAAAAAAATGTGTAAAGATTTAAATCTAAGCAGTCTTGGGTTCAAATTAAGGCATTATCCTTTACCGGCTGTGTGACCATGGACAGTTTGCTTAATTCTTGTTATGCTCTTTTTCTCCCCTTCCTTAAAATGTAGATAATAATAATTCTACTATGGGAGTCTTAAGAATCAAATGATTCTTACATAGAACAAAGAGAATAATGCATCATGCACGTTCTATACACTAATACCTGTTAGTTTCTTTTGTGTTCCAGTTTTTAAATACACAATGCACAGCATGGATCTTTAAAGTAAATTTGTTTCTTAAATTTAAGAGACAAAGGAGATGAACATGGTCGGGGGGAGGAGAGGCAAACTGGAAAACGACTATTAATGATAGAGAACAAACAGGTTTGCTGGAGGGGAGGGGAGTGGGGATGGACGAGGTGGGTGATGGGCATTAAGGAGGGAAGTTGTGCTGAGCATTGGGTCATGATCCCAGTGTCCTGGGATGGAGTCCAGCATTGGGATCCCAGCTCAGCGGGGAGCCTGCTTCTCCCTCTCCCTTTGCCCCTCCCACCTCTCATGCACGTGCTTGCTCTCTCTCTCTCACTGACTTGCTTGCTTGCTCTCAAATAAATAAATAAAATCTTTAAAATAAATAAATAACTTGAAAATTTTTTTAAAAAGTAAATATTTGATAAATAGGTATTGAATAAGTAAGACCCATAATGAGGTAATGGAAGATGGAATCAGGAAGAAAAGATCCAAGGGAATACAGAGTGATTATAAAAATTATCAAGTTAGTGTATAAAGTCAAGATTTTAAAAAAAAATTAATTATAATGTACTGTTTACTAATACAGCATGATGGGTAGTTAATTGTATTGGTCTAGGTTTATACATCAGCCCTGATTTCCCCAAGGCTTTTGTTGCTTCCCTTGTTGTTGAGTTAGGAACTGTTAAGGGGTCTAAGATTTTACCCTGACTGCAAACTAATAAGCAAGCCTGCTATAGATTCATATACACATACGGACAAAAGAACACAAGTGCCCTAGGTCAAAGCCACAGACAACTTATTACTCACAGCAGAAAAGCTGCAGCCAGAGCATCAGTTCCTCCTGCCCACATTCCCACAGGACAATTCAAGGAGGGCCAGGTGTTTTAGGGGCACATGCAAGAGGTTGCTCCTCAAGTGAAAAATCCCACAATTACAAAACAGGACGCTCTTGTATGCCTGTTGGCGTAACTGCCCATCCTCCTCTCCAAAAATAAAATAATAAAATAATAATAATGAATAAATTATTCCTTACCTTGGACTATAATGAAATGTTTTCAAGGTGGAAAAGGCAACTTACTACCCTAGAACCCCCTTGGAGTCTCTATCTTTAGGGAGACATTAGCTTCCGCGGCATGCTTATTATTCAAACGTGGCTTTGCTCCAAAGGCCGGAAGGAGGGAGAAATGGAAGAAATCCATACAGGATTGTTGCCTGATAGTTTTTTGCCCAGAGTGGCCCCAGATACCAGCTCCACTCTTCCTGTGGTTGGAAAGCCATGGCTGCCGCCACAGTTCCCTTCTTTTTTTTTTTTTTTTAGATTTTTTTATTGTTATGTTAATCACCATATATTACATAATTTGTTTTGGTGTACTGTTCCATGATTCATTGTTTGTTCATAACACCCAGTGTTCCATGCAGAATGTGCCCTCCTCAATACCCATCACCAGGCTTACCCATCCCCCCACCCTCCTCCCCTCCAGAAACCTCAGTTTGTTTTTCAGAGTCCATCATCTCTCCTGGTTCGTCTCCCCCTCTGACTTACTCCCCTTCATTCTTCCTCTCCTGCTATCTTCTTCTTTTCCCAGCTCACCCTTTTCGTTTGCCTTCCCCAGCTAGGACAGTGGCCTTTCCTCCTTGGTGCCTATTGAGGTGGGTTGTTGGCAGCTGCAGTGTCTGCGGTAGAGATGCTGGACGCATAACAGCCTCTGGTCATCGTAGCAATTAGCACAATTCCGAAAAGCGGCCAGCTTTGACTCAGTGAGTGATTTTAAAGAGAAGGAGTCAGCGGATCAATATTCGACCCCTCCACTTCATGGATAGGCTCCTTCTGGCGGCAGTTGTTGCCCCGCGGCCTCTCATCCTTAGTGACGGAGAAGACAGCTGTGTTTCTCAGTAAGCCAGGTCTTAGTATTTGCGTGTCCATCTTCCCGGTTTCACCTCATTGTCTGTCCTTTTTAATCTCTCCTCCCCTGCCTCCCATCCCCCACCCCCAGTGAACCATTACTATGCGATCTTTGCCAGACACTCGCTTTTGTCAGTAACCCAGGCTAGCATGTTAACATAATGGAGTTTTTGCTGTGTGCATTTTGTGTATACATCTTTTTCTAGGAAAGTGAAAATTTGTAACGCAAAATAAAAAAAAAAAGATAGTAGGAAGGGAAAAATGAAGGGGGGGAATCGGAGGGGGAGACGAACCATGACAGACTGTGGACTCTGAGAAACAAACTGAGGGTTCTAGAGGGGAGGGGGTGGGCGGATGTGTTAGCCTGGTGATGGGAATTAAGGAGGGCACGTTCTGCACGGAGCACCGGCTGTTATACGCAAACAATGAATCATGGAACACTACATCAAAAACTAACGATGTAATGTATGGTGATTAACATAACATAATAAAAAAAATAAAGCTAAATACTAATGCAGTCATTGATTTAACATACACATTACCAATCTCAGGCATATCAAAAAGCTTTGAATGAAGTGAAATGTCTCTTGGCATTCACATCCTCACTTTATATTTCCCTAAACTAAATGTGCTGCTCTCCAGCCTGAATGTCCAGAGTCTCAGAGGACGGTCACATGCTCTTGGTATGTCCCTTCAGTTCTCTGCACTTTTCACATTCCCTTACTTCACACCTCTGCATGCTATTCTTATGTATCATGTTCATGTAAACATGAATGGTAATGAATTCATGCACAGAACTTTCCTTATTTCGGAAAAAACATCTTATTTCAATACAAAGATTTTAGTGGTAAGGATTAGTCATTTTATTTTATTTAAAGATTTTATTTATTTATTCATGAGTGACAGAGGGGGGAGAGAGAGAGAAAGAGAGAAGCAGAGGGAGAAGCAGGCTCCCAAGGAGCAGGGAGTCCGATGTGGGACTCGATCCCAGGACCCTGGGATCATGACCTGAGCCGAAGGCAGACGCTTAACCATCTGAGCCACCCAGGCGCCCACAGGATTGGTCATTTTAGATAGAAGGATGATTTGGTAGATAGAGGAGTCATTTACATCTTAAATCAAATTATGTAGGCAACATTCTTCTTGGTCTATTTGCATAAGTCTTTCCTTGGTATGAAAATATTCAGAAAATCCAAAACAAGCATTTGTGATACTTTGGATAATTTTAATATTGATCTCTCTCTGAATACTAACTTAAGTTAGTATGGGCACACTTATTCTTAAAATGATTCTAAGTATTTTTACCACCTCTTTTAACAAATTATATATATTTTCAACTACTCTCCCTTATATACTGACATAATTATAATATTTATGTTATAAATATATCATTATATTTATATTATATTTATAATTATAATTATAATATTAATGGCAGTTAAGTAATGTGCATATGCATTAAGTTCAATTGTCTATTAATTGGGCATTACAGTTAAAGTAAGTTAACATAATATGATTTATTGCATATACTCCATAAACAGATAATAGATAACCAGACGAAATGTTTGAATGAGGAAATAAATTACTATGGAATATCTCTGTAAAACTGGGTGGTCAATTAAAAAATAAAATCAACAACAGTAGTGTCATAGTAAATCAGGAAGTAGTAAATATTTCTAGGGATAGTGAAGCCAAGGTAATGTCATATGCTTAGCAAACTTGTTTTCTTTCTCTGTGCCCCTTGGAAAAAAATCAACTATAATTTCCCAGGCCAAAAATCCATTATTCTTGGAACTTATGACAGATTTCTGGGCAGTGGAATATTTGGCTTAAGTAAAGACATAATTTTTAGTCTTGATCATAAAATGTTTCATTGATCATCCACTTTTCCTCCGTCCCTCTGTATAGCAGTTTTTGAAGAAGTCGAGATAAAAGATACAATTACATAAACCTCCTTCTTCATATTTACCCCTAAAGGAAAACTTTCGAAAAGAGCCACCCCATCTTCATTAGATGATGATATGACAAGAAATTAACTTTTGTTTTGTTAAGCTACAGAGATGTTTGAATTTTTTTCTCCTGCTAGTTTACTTCTCCTGGTATAAGTAGGGACTCTGTAATATATGTAGGGAGGAATGGTCAAATTTAAAGGATATTGTCAAAGAAGTATTGACAAAGTAAATGATATTTCATCTGATGGAGTGAAAAGTGAAGAAAAAGGAGAAATCAGACAGCTTTTACTTCTAAAATATCAGCAGAATAACAGATTCTCTGATATCCATGTAGAATTTGTGAAGAAAGACTACTTAAAAAGTATGTCACTTTCTGTCACCTAACAAGAAGAAAGTTTTAGAAAGAATCAGAAATTCCCATCTCTGTTGGGGACAACAAAAGATCTATGTGACCTTGTTAATAAATGCAGAAAGAGTCCATTTAAATCTGGTATATATAACTTTATAAAAAAAAGGATATTCTGTGTGTTTGGAGGGAGGGATTAGTCGTATTTTCTACATAATAAATATATAGTAACACATGTAGGGAATATACAGTTTCTATTTCTAAATCATAAACTACAAAACAGAGAATACACACTGCAAAAGAATTTTGTAATTTTTTTGCTTTGCCAAAGAGACCATGTTCTCAGACTAAATAAATCTGAGCTCAGCTTACTCAATACTTTAAGGATGAAGTTTTCTGTCATCTATGAATTTACTTAACTACACTGCATTAAGCAAGCATTTATTTTCTGTCTTGTCTGTCTTGGTTTCAAACCAAATCATCCACTGTGTGAAATTGGGAAATTTATTTGATTTCTCTGAGCTTTAATGTACTCATCTAAAACAAGGATAGTATCTGTTTTACAGGATGAAGACAGACATTAGAATTATTTCCACTTAGAAAAAGGGTGTCCATGTTTTTGTATAATATCAGTGCAAAATTCAAATATAGTATGTACATCATGTTACCTTGATCAATCAGTCCAATAACATGAATAAAGTGGAATAAATTTATTTTAGAATCATGTGTTCTTAAAGAATCTATTAGAGTTCATAATGCTCATGTTACTTTGTGTTAATAAAATATTTTTATCATATCAAATGTATTATCATATAGTTATCTGAACTTGCCTTTTGAAAAATTGTGACATCTCTCTGTTCTAGGTCATGTTTTCCAGTATCTCACCAATATCATTTATTGCCAGAAGTTCATAAGGAAGTTATACAGAGGAGTCTCTCCAGAAAATGCACAATGTTTATTACTGTGTCTTTTATTCCAAAGCTCTATGAATAAATGTTTATTTCTTAACAATACCAAATATCTATTTCTGGCTCTGCTAAATGTTGTCTTCATTCTGGAACACAGGCTAATGGAACAATCTCTGTCTGGGATATTGGTGGTATTGTGGTAAATAGGTAAAAAATATTTGGCAAGCCATACCTGGCATGCTACATGTAAAATTTCCTTCCCAGAAGTGACACTCCAAATTTCACTGGCTAAATTAGGTGTACACTCGACTTCAATGGGGATGCAAATATGTATACAAAGCTTTTATAAGAAGTATATCAGACAAGGAATCTTGATGATTCAGGAAAAGGTAATATAATCCATGACAGAACCTCATGTATGTTTATGAAGAAACTTAATTTAATTGTGGAACTAAACTTAATTTAGTAATGGAGACAAGGAAGGAGTAGTGAAAGAATATTAAATACTAACTATGTAATTCTGGCAATTTAACTTCACTAAGCCTCAGTTTATTTATCTATAAAATGGGAATTTTAGTCTCTGGCTTGTAGAATCATTATTAAAATAAAATGTGCTAATAAAACTAAAGTATATATAAAGAAGTATACAGCGGAATAACTAGAACTTGGTTAAGACTCAAGTGTTGGCTATTATTATGTTTACTTTTATTTCATTATTTCATTATTTTAATGTAAGAATAAAATACAATATACTTAAATTAGAATTATTAAAAAAATAAATATACATCTTTTTAGTAGTGTATATATGTTGTGTTTTTTGTTGTTTCCTTCCACACCATTCATTTCATCTTCTTCTGGTAAGTAACCTCAGTTTTTCCCTGGGGAATTATCCTTCCTTCACTCTCAGTTCACGCCTTTGGATGGGGTCTAACTATCCCTCATAGTCCAGAAGCTTGAGAGAACACATGGTTTGGTTGGTCTTGTCATTCTGCTGTCCAAAGTGATAGCTTTCCAATGGGCATGTGGCCCAGGCCAGGATAAGGGGCTTTCTTCCTGGGCTTTATTTGAAGCAGTATGAAAACAAAGCTATCTTTCTGTTGAAGTTGGAGTTAGGAAGACAAAAGTCTGGAACTTTGAGCAGAGATATGTTCAGGAAGTTTATTGGAAGACACTCTCGGGGTCAATAAAGGAAAGATAGTGTTTCAGTTCATTCAGGCTAGTAAAACAAGTCGATCATAGACTGGGTGACTTATAAACAACAGAAATTAATTTCTCACGGTTCTAGAGACTGGGAAATCCAAGATTAAATTTCTTGCAGATTTGCTGTCAAGCTAGAGCTCACTTCCTGGTTCACAGATAAGTGTCTTTTTGCTGTGCTCTCACATGGTTACAGGGGGCAAGAGAGCTTTCTCTGGCCTCTTTCATTAGGGCATTGATCCCATTCATGAGGGTTCCGTTTTCATGATCTACTTACCTCCTTGGGAGTTAGGACTTCAGCATGTGAATTTTGGGGGGACACAAATGTTCAGACCATAGCAGGGAGTAAAGGAAGTAGAATCAGGCAGAGGGAGGATTGAGTTGGGATGAGTCACAAATGTCTCAACTGACCCTTCAGAGCTCTAGAACTGGGTGGCTCTTTAGAAAGCGTCACTTCAGGCAAGGAGCCAGGGACTTTAGATTCCCTGTTGAGCAGTCATTGGATGTAGGCTGCCTCTAGGGAGAGACAATGTCCTTGAAAATGTGGATCTCCTCAGCTGAGCACAACTCCCTGGAAAGGGACTCAGCTGCCATGATCAAAAGAGGAATAAATATATCAAACCTGAAAGGATAATCTAATACAACAGGTTTTTGAGCTTGCCTAGGAATCAGAGTATCTCAGAGAAACATATAGCTAGCTGAGAGGTTAAGAATGAGCACTAGATACAATAGTTGTGCTCTTGGATCCAGCCACTCCTGAATTACTTACCTCTTAGACTTTTTCATGTTATCAATTTAAAAATCTGTCATCTATTCTTTTGGTTGTTTTTTTTTCCCAGTGATTTTTTTTATCATCAATTGAGACATCATTCTTTCATATTATCCCCTTTTTCTCAAGGTTTTGTCTCTTTCATTTTCTTATATTCATGCTTGATATTATACAAGAGGAAGGTTTTGAAGGAAACTAGGCTGAAGAGGAATATCAGAAAACTTGTTCTTTCAAATCTTCTGAAAAGGGTTTACTGATAGAGTATAATAGTAATGGCTTGAGCAAGGTTGTAAAACTGAAGACTGTCTTTCACAGATGGGCATTGTTAAATATATTACTCTTAATGAGAGGGTATAAGGATGGACAATAAACTTCCTGAAGACTGAAAGAATTTAGAATGAGGCATTGATTTTTTTTTTTTTTTTTGACCATAATGACAATGTTTCCCTATTCATGTATTAAATAATGCTGCTTCTTCAGGTCTGAAAGAAAACTCAAATGATTTGGGATCCAAGTATTATTTTAAAAAAAGAAAAAGAAATTGCTCTAAATATGGTGCATCTCAGAAAGAAGAATGATGTACTTGATATTTAGAACTGTGTCTCCACTGTGTGCCATGCTTCATCAGTTAAATGAGTTTAGATCTCAGTTATTATAATTGCTTATAAGGATTCAAGGCAAGAAAAGTACATGAGCATATACAATTTTCCTCCACTGTGGCTTTGAAAAACCAGAATTAATTTCACATTGTCTGTGATCAGTTAATCATTGCTTCATGGCAAAAGCTCGAGGTAAAGTAAATTGTGATTATAAACACTACACATTTAGTGTTGTCTGACAAAAGCATTATTTTAAATCAAATTCTGACTTTAAAAAAATATTCCAGTTCCAGTGATTTTTATTTTCGATGCAAGTGATATCACCTATTTCAGGAAGCTATTAAAAATGTGGGATCTGGTTAAAGAAGTACATTATTAACAGGAAATACCATTATAGGCATTCATTACATTTACATTGCTGGTCAGAAATGTCAATGGTTTTTAAAACTAAAGAGAAAAAGAAAACAGGTAAATATTCTAAAGAGTCTCATACAGGCAGGGACTTTACCAGGCTCAGAACTGTAGGGGCTAGAAAGCTTGCAGGAAGGTATTATACTTAATTTTCCACTTTGGTTAGCAGATTTAGATTATTTTTCTATGAATATAGAAGATATAGCTGGGAGATACATATTATAAAAGTGAAGTTCAGGTGTGCTTTTCTAGCTAGATATTTTCTCTAGGTAAATATCTTATTTAAAAAAGAAAGAAAAGAAAAGGAAAGTTAAGAGAAGAAAAGAGGAAAAGAAAAGAAAAGAAAAAAAGAAAAAGATAGTTTTAAAAAATAACAAATAGTTATATAACAGATACTATGTACCAGGGATTTAGAGAAAGGCTTTAAAAATATTAATTCATTTGATGCTCATTGAAATTTTAGGAGATGGGTGCTATTTTTATCCTCCCAGATGAATGAAGCATCTGTGGCACTGAATAGGTTAATCACCTGCCTACATCCCAATGATGACCTGGAAGAGCCAGAGTATGAACCCAGCGCCGCCTGTATTGAATCCAATACAGAGTTCAGGTTTCTCACCACTATGTTTTGAAAGGCAAATTTTGTTCTCTTAAATAAAATGTGAGTATTATTTGCCCATTCCTACTCCAACTCACAACTCCAAGTAGAATGTACTGAAAAGAATATAGTTACGTTCTTATAAAAAAGATTCATGTGAAATTACACTGAGAATGTCCTCTCTCTCTAGTGGCTTTTCTCTATTCGAAGCAAGAAACTTAGAAAATCTTTCTCATTGCTTGAAAGTATACGGTACACTAATCTCTATAAACTATATTTTGATCAAGCATTTGAGAGTTCCTGAGGCAGAGGATAAATGGTTCCTATAAGTTCAACTGAAAGGAAAGGCAAAATTCAGAAAACATCAACTATCCTAGAAACAGGAAAAAAAATTCTCCATGGTAGCTCTAATTAGCTTTTAAAAACTTCATTCATACCAAATAGAAGTTTTTCTGTTGAACACTACAGTGTTAGTCAAACCGTATATGCATTTAGTTGAAGAGCATGTGATGCTCCTGTGTCACTCACATAATCCTCTTATAGGTTGTCTTAACTATTTGAGACATGATTTGTTATTTGCTTGTTTAGTTCCTTTCCTCTCAAGTGTTTTGTTTGTTAACAGGCAGTCTGAAACTACAGCTGACGCAAGGACTTTGTGCCCAGCTCATCTACTTGCCCGCTGCTGTGACAGAACTGGGGGCTGGGGGCAGCAGAGAGCCCTCGGCTGATCCTGCCCTGCAGGCTTTTTCTGCTTCCCAGGCAATGCCTCCAATCAGCTGCTAGTAACAGTTTGGTACATGTGCCAGTGCTTTATAGTTTTACATTTTAAAACTATTTCTCTTTATTAGCACTCATATCTAAAACAGTCCCCAGTCCCAAGGCAAAGCAGTGTCTATTTCACTAATTACGTTTTCAAATGTTTTCTCTCATTTTTCTTCCTCATTTCTTTTTTAATTTGTAACTGTATGAGATTTTACATTTAGATAGGTATACCAATTTAAATTCATGCAGTTTTCATCATTTATGAAATGATTATTTTGGATTTGTTGTTGGCATCTCAGTCTTCTTTATTTTTGCCATAAACGTCTTTCTTTTTATAATCTATTAACCAATTACTTTCCTTCTTTTCAATTACCTCTCCTTGTAGAACTCAGGGACAGTATACCATCTTGTATCTCTTCTCCTTCTCTTGTACACATAAACCACAGCAGTGGAAAACATTATCCAAGTTGGTCAAAAGATTTGTTGAAAAACAGCAATAGTCAATTCCTGGAGCTTTATTATTATTATTATTATTATTATTATTATTATTATTATTATTCGTGATGTCCTTTTACCTTTCACCTGAACAACCCAAAGCCCTCTGACGTACTGAAGTATGGGGAGCAGATGGGCCCCACAGCAATGTCCAGGCTAACAAAGCTTAGGAAGTTCAGTCCCAAGGATAATCTGGTGGTGCCTCTTTCTCTGTCTGTCTGTCTGTCTCTGTCTTCCTCTCTCATTTGAATGCTCTCTCTCAGCTATGCACAGAGAAACTGAGAGCTTGGCAAGTCTATTTCTGAAAGAGTATCTGAAGTCTTTGATACAATTTCCCCAAGCGAGAAGGATGTTGCCTGAAACTTAGAGACTGACAGTATAAATTCTGAAATATCTAACATTTTTTGTGTAATGTTCTGCAGTAAAGATGTGACTCAGTAAAGCATTCAGTGGGGGCTAATTTTGCAAATCTCAGAAAGTTTCCTTTCACATCTTGCACTAACCTGTCCATATTCTGATATTCCTAACAGCTTGCCTGAAGCAACTAGTACACTATGGACTTAAGCAGCAATTGCACAGGATGTTTAACTTTTAACTCAATTCTGGAATTTAACTGTCATTTACATGATTAGTTAGAGTGACATTCCTGAACAGTGAGCTCTCGGGATCATCAAAATTTAATTTTCTTTAAGGGCTGGAACACAGGAGATTATGTTCAGTTTATTAGCTCTGACCCTTTACACTTAGACAATTATCCAGTTTAATTTGGCTTATGGACTACATAATTCATATGGCCTGGTTATTATGTACTTTTATTCTTATGGATGCTACTTGAAATGCCTGAATTAGAGGATCTCACTTCCTTCACTACTGCAGAAAGTAGCATCCTGGACAGGAAGCAGAAGGGAAGAAAAAAGCAAGAGAGAAGAGATAGTTTGATTATCAGACAAAGACAAGTTCAGAAAAAAAAGAAAAAGAAGCATGAATTATAAAAACATAAAATAATACGAATACTCTTACCTTTAGATCTTATATTGAATTTTGTCTTCATTCTTATCTCTGGAACAGAACATCACACTTTAAATAACAAGTCTTTTAAAGTTTTAAAAAATAATATGGCTATTGTAAAAATATATAGTGTAGAATTATGATGTTTAGTACAGTTCGATATTAGCCACATACACCTATCTGAATTTAAACATTAATAAATTATAAAACACTGTCACATCTAAAATTTAGTTTTTAGTTGCACTAGCTACATTTCCAGTGTGTAATAATCCTATGTTATTGCCAAGTGCTTGATAGCCAAAGCTATCATATTGAACAGCAGAGAATAAGAACATTTCCCTCATCTATTGATTGTCCAGTGCTGGCCTAAATTGCAGGCATAGTACTTCCAGTAAACCTGATTCTTTCTATTACATGCCTTAGTGCTTCCTCCTTAAGCGTAGTTTGTTGCTCACCACAGAGTCTACTGTTTGTGGTCCTGAGAGTGACATCTAGCCTTGTCCACATGGTTAGTCCAGGAAAAGTGTTGCAAGATTGATCTTAAGAACAAGCATGATGTTCAAGCCTTCTGAAAGTTCCCGATTATAGTCCAGCCAAAGGCCTGGTATGAGGGCAGGCTGAGAAACAAAGTTTCTTCCTGGTGGCTTGAGGATCAGTTCTGAAGACTGGAGCACATGAAAGAAAAGGAGGAAGAAGCTATATTAAGATTAGAAACCTATTGATTGATTGATTGATTGATTAGGGCCTGGCAGTTTACATTTGTGTAGTGAAACCGAAAGAACTGTGATCAGCACAAAACTTCCAAATCTACACAAGTGACTTTTCCTATAAGCAGAGTAACAGACACCTGATTTCTTGAATTGCATTCTGTGAAACAGGGGTCAGGATGAGCAGTTTGCCTGTGTTGAGTCATTCCTCATGACCACTCTGCTAACCAATCTATTGTGCCTTTTTGGACAGACAAGGAACTTCAAAATTGGCGAGATAAAGTAACTTTCTCAAAACCTTACTCTTAATAAATACCCAAATTAACGATTGAAACTCAGGCTTATTGGCTTTTGAAATTGTGATTTTTGACACCACACATAATATGGTTTTGAGGTATAAAAGAAATTCCTTCCTACCCTGAAATACTTTACACAAATCATTATCATTTACTTTATACAAATCATTTACATAAATGATTCTTGGGTATCTGCTCCAGATATCTATGTCTGAATCAGGTCCTGCAGTGGGCTTCATTCTACCTGGCCCATGGTGCAAGGACCACCGATGCCCATAAGTACCACTTATACCTATTCTTGACAAAAGTCCAGAGTCCTTTGGAAGTCTGTGCTGATGAGTATGCATATGGTGTAAATGATGCTTCCTAGAACCCACACTTCATTTGTATGTTCAAATCTTTTGGGGCCTCCGGTATTCAAAGTAGAGAGGATTTTGCTATCTAATGACTTTGTGACATGAAGGCTAACCAAGTGAGAATTTAATAGTGCAGGAAAAATTGACTTTCAGTCTTTCTTATCCATAAGAATACAAAAACTGGAGATAATGGGCATAATTACTAGACTATTTATACTTTCAAAGGAACCACCAGTCCTTTGGGAGACGTATATCCTTATAGAACAGAAACTTCTAGTGGAATACATTTTTATTATGTATTTTCAACAGATTTTTTTTTCTTGATTTTAAAATGAATTGAATTTTTGAGAAATTTTTTTTTCCAAAAAAATAAAATTAAAAATGAACTTTTAAGATGAATTTAAATGTTTCTTAAAAAAAATTACAACATTGACCATTCAGGCATCCTGTTTTTCCTCTGCTTTTCTTCTTTTGGAGCAGTCTTCTCAATTAAAAAATATTAAAAATATAAAAAAGCAAAACAATGTAAAAATGTAAAAAGCATTCGGTGACTAAGCCACTTTCTGAAAGGTGATGAGCCTGGAGATACCCATATAGCTATTTAGCATTCTTTAACACTTTATCTTTTTAGCAGAAAGTTTCATGTGTGGTCAAGGATGGTAAATAGGGCAGGCCTTTATTTTTTGAGTAAGAATAGAAAGGGACTCAAGAAAGCCCTGAGAGCTTCCATGGAACATATTTATTAGAAAACAAAGCAAAACAAAACCCGGGAACCAGTAGCCCTAATTTCAGATTTGACGTTACTGATTAGCTTTGTGAGTGTGGATAAGTTGCTCTGCATTGTAGAGGTTTAATTCCCTCACTTGTAAAATGAACAACTTAGAACAGATGCTTCCTAAGGTTCACTGTCTATTGCATTCTGAAGAGTAAAATGAACAAGAGGAAAATACCAGCCAGAAAAATACATAAGACTTTGACTGTAGAATGCCACAGCATTTACAACAGAGCAAAACACTGTTTTGTGCTGCATTGACACAGAAATGAAGCCTGGGAAAAGTTCCATCAATACAGACTGATTAAAGAAATTAAAGCTAGGAGCATATAATGAGCCATACTTGTCCAGAAAAGGAGAACTAGTTACATCATGTGGCACAGAATTCTGTCTCTGGCAGGATAATAAACTTCTCTGTTTCTACTATCTAATAAAGAAAAAGGGACTGAGAATTTAAGTAAATTAAGGAGAAATTAAGCAAATGTATGTCCAGAGGCAGACGGAGATTAAGGACTCTCCTTCATCAATATTTAATTTACTAAGACACTCTTTAGTTTAAGTAACTTTTGTAGGCTGCTTGACAGCTGGTTGACTCTATAGTGACATGAGCCAAAATGATTCCTAAAATAACCACACTTATGCTATAGCATCTCATCAAGGTTTTGCCAACATGTTTTGTGTGACATGGGAAAAGATACAGCCCTCTGTGCAAATCGTGAACCTAAATAAAGACAAAAAAAATCCTTGACTTCAAAGTTCATGCTGTGTGCATGACTCAGCCTTGCCAGTACTGCAACTGTTTTATTACATGTATTTCTTTGGGTTCTATTTTGGGAAAAGATTTACTTTAGGCAGAAGAAAGTTAGAGTTCTTTCCAATCCTAAAACCTAACATTGAAAATAGCCTTCAGACCCATTATTGCATTGCTAACATCAAGACACAACATAATTATCCATCTTTCCTACTCTTTCTGTTGGGCCCAATTGCCTCCAAAGAAAATGGAAATGATGCAGTCCTACAAGAAAAGCAAAGTAGAATAAATCATTTATCTTTCCAAATTTGCAGGCATATCCTAATTTGTACACACTGTATTTCTCTTGTGCAGGTTGTTATTACCAATCTTGGTAACTTATAGACCTGGATGCACTGACTGAGCCTGATGCCCCCTCTCCTCGGTCTTAAAGCTATTTCTTCTCTTTAGGAAGAGCTAATTCATTTTACACAGGGAAAGTTAAATTTAGCAAAAGGAGCCTTTTTGGAGCTGAAAGTTCTCGCTGATCTGGGAGCCTGTCAAGGTGATTCTATGCCAACTTGGACCTGCCTGGAGTTGAGGCTTCCAATCTTGCCAAATGTTGTGCTTATTTTGTGACAAAGATGAAAGTCACAGTTGGATTTAAAAGGAGCCCATCTAGTTTATTTTATTCTTGTCTCAACTCTTGAAATCTTCGTCTTCATGACTGAAAGCTTTGTAAATAAACAGGTGTCCACATGTCCCAGTGTGAACTGAAATTTTATGGAGCCAGAGAAGGAACTGATTTATTTTTAAAAGAAAAGTTATTGTAATACTTTTCTTTGGAAACTAGAGGTAATAGTTGTTCTACAATTTGTTTCCATAGATTTATTGCTCTCCATACTCAGTATTTCCATGGGATTTAGGGGAGGAGTGTTACATAAAAAGGTATGGGTTTGACATATGTCTTAGGAGCTAGACAAGCTCTAGTCAACGTAAGAAATGCATAAGAAATGTTTATAGACTGTTAAGTTTTTCAGTAAGTCCTGAAGAGAGGCCATCTCCCATATTTATGGTTTCATTTATGGTATAAGATCTATACACTGAAATAGATATGTAAACTCAGGTATGCTCAACGAGAATGCTTTGCCACATTTTTCTCAAATACCTAAAGATATAATTTTCTCCTGCTGCTGCATAGTCAGTAAAATTAATATTCTTATTATGAATAATGTCTGATATATTAATACACACATATACATGCACAAGCATTTATGCAAAAACACACTTTTTTTCTAATTAACTAATTTTCCAAAGTACCAAAGAATTCCCTGTTTGAACATTAAGCATCTTAGGTGCCTGCATTTATAACTGTTTCAGCTAACTAAATGCCAAGCATCTCATTTGCAACAGCACAATAATTTCAGAATTGAGGGGTGCATTCAGTGGGGTTATATTGTTCAATATTAAGTTTATTTAAAGTCAATTTTAAAAGGTTTGAGATATACATGTGTGTATATGTATGTATATATATAATACTTATATATTGTAGAAAATACCTTATCTTGAATTTTCCTAGCATTTATATCCTTTAACATATTTAAAACCATGTACATGCTTTATTAACCATATATGTGCTCATTTTCCAATGTGTTCATCTCATATAAAATATGCAATAAACTTATTATGTAAGTATTTAAGGAAATATGCACAAGTAGGCATCTTTGTCATATATGTCATTTGTTCTGCAGGCATTCATATTCCCTGGCTGGAGATTTAGAAATTTTGCAATGGGATGATCAATTATTTAATTTAAAATTTAAATATATAAATTATTTAATTATAAATACAAGCACAGCAGTTTGTCAGAATACTGCACAACCAGAAGCCAAAAGAAACCAATGTTTCTGGTTTTTGAAAATACCTTAATAACTCATCTCTTGAACTTTCATGATTTTAACATCTTAATTATTTAAATCAATTAATGAATGAATCTAATGCCACAACACTGCAGTTTTACCCTGAATATACAAAACAACTTTGCTTATGGATCTCCTAGCAGCTGGGTGACATAAATGGCCTCATTCACATATGTCGTATTTGGAGGCTATAGGTAAAGAGTAACAGGGGTCACAGGGCTGTACGTCTCTCATTCCACAGTTGGCTATCTCAGGAATTCTGCGTGGTGCTCATAAGATTCCAACAGCAGCAAGGATAGAAGCATTTCTCAAGTCCCTGCTTGTGCCACATTTGCCACTCTCCCATTGGATAAAGCAAAGTCAAATAGCCAAGCCCAGATTCAGAGTGGAAGAGCACTACAAGGGGTATGGCTATAGGGGAGAGAGGAAAATTTGTGGTCTTTTTTGCATGGTGCCACAAAGATCATTCCTAGAGATTTAGATTCTTCTGACGGGGCCTTCTTTTCTAGGCACCCATGTTTTGAAGAGAAGAAAAATGAGTATCAGTAGCAGCTTGATAGATGTAACCAAAATATAAATGTCAAGAAAGGCATTAGTAAGTAGAAGTGTCAGCGATGAGGTGTCATCGAAGAGAAAAGCAGTGTGAGGCATCGCAGGGTGACGGGATGCCTTGAATTTTTCATTGTATTGTACGGCTTCCTACTATAGCTGCAAAGGACTAACACCTCTTTATGACTCATACCGTCCAAATACAGTATTTTCCAAATGTGGTCTCTGAATCAACTGCATCGTACTGCAATGGTACTACCTGAGATATCTGAGACAAATGCAGCTTCCCAAGTCCCATTCTCAGAGATTTTTGACCCAGATAGCCTGGATGGTTGTGAGTTACATGATCTGAAGCAAGCATCCCATGCTATTCTATGAAGAAGAAACACAGGTCCATAGAGCAAGAGGCGTAGTGGTCATCCTGAATTCTCAAAATGCAAGGTCAGTACTGATGGTTCCAATATGCCAAATATTACCTTAGTAATTAGAAGAGTTAAATTTATATACTTGAGGAAAATATTTCCTTCTATTCCTGGATTAGATACCAATAAGAATTTGTATTTAGTTATTTTCTCTCTTCTAAAAGTTTCAAGGCATTTCTCCTCCTTCTAGATGCCCAGATGTGTAATGAATCCCCTCATCAAAGGGATAAGAATATTATTTACACTTCAAAATTACTTTTTAATCTTAAAATTCATAATTTTATGAAAAAAACTTTGAATATCAACACCAAAAGGATTATGAAAATGCAATCAATGAACTATCATGATATCCTAATATTAAAAGAATCTTCCATTTGCGGTTTATAACTTCCAGAGTTATTGTTTTATAAAACGAGAAAGTGATTTCATTCTTCCAAACTCACTTTTCTCTCCAGGGAGTTTTTCAGGTACTTGTATCTCACCACTGCTATCCTACAGATAAAAATCAGATCAGGTAGCAAAATGTAAGCAAAATGTAAGCAAAATATGGAGCAAATAACAGTATTAAAAATAGAAGTCAGACCTTGTGACTTCCTATAGAGCATTCTTTTGACAACACAACATTTCAAGGCACTAGACTAAGTATGAAAATAATCTGAGAAGTTTTCTTTCCTAAGGCTATCCATATGTTGGGGTAGGCTTGGATACAGTCCTTCCTAGAAGTTGGGAACTAACTAATGAGCCCTGGTGTTTCTTCCTGTTGACAATTCTGTATCATTATAAATCTTTCAAGATATCCAGTTCCTTAAACAGATTCTGAACAATTAAACATTAATTTGTTGCAGAAGGAGACAATGCACCCTCACTATCATAACTTCCAAAATTAAAAGCTTTCTTGTCACTTTACTTATCTAAATATGAGTCTATCAGTTTTAAGGTTTCTTGTTGAAATGCAGGGGTGCATGAGCTCAAATCAGAGTGGGGAGAAGGCAAGAACAGATTGTCTTGAACATCAGGAAAGAGTGTTATCTTGGCCTGTCTGCTCAGCCTGAGGTGCTTTGACACTTCTTTCTAACACACCTAAAAATACCTTTTTTTTTCTCCTGCTGCTACAATTACAAGTATGGAGTCAATCAAGGAGGCATATAATCTATCTTCTGAATATATCAGTGAGAGGAATCCTCAAAGACCTAACAACACTGCCTGTGTTGAGAGAGCAAACAACAGTACAAAGAAGGAAGCATTTTCTTCAAATCATATGCATAACAAAAATGAAAACAAAAGCATGCATATTTCTTTACTAACAAAGGCATAAAAATCAAGACCATAATTTTTTCTCTACAAATATTAAGAAAAGCAAAGAAAATGTTTGATTCTTGGGAGACTCAATCATGAACACATAAAAGATTAATGAAAAACTATATTTTGAAGACATTCATCATTTACCAAAAATCAACAGCCAAATAAATCCACATTTTAAGCATGAAAAGACATACATTGCAAGACACACGTTCATTTATTTATTCACTCAAAGTATATTTACTGAGCACTTACTGTGTACTAGATACTGTGCAAATGCTGAGAACACAGAGCCAACAACCCAGAATTTACTTTCTAATGGTAGAGGCATATATATTAAAGTGATTAAAATTATAAAGACAAATAGAGAGAGGGATGATAGCCAATACCATAGTTATATAATTAGGCTCAAGGAAAGTTTGAGAGAGAAAGAGACATTGAGCTCAGATCATTTTACATTCTAGAAAAGCAGTCACTATCCTTATTGTCTGAGTTACTATCATCTTTATGTTCCCACAGCAAACCATGTTGTATAAACCAGGCATAGAACTTGATAAATTGTTTTCTGTTGACTTAACTTCCAGATTTGAATGGGAAGTTCATGGAGAAGATAGATCATGCATTTTCAATGTTTTTAATCTCAGCATATGAAATATGGAAAGCCTTCAATAAATGCCTGTCAAATGAATGAATGACTTAAATTGATACTTGTGTAATATATTTGAATATTCATATTTTTAATCTCTGCAAATATGCATTTGTAGATATAATTATTTTATCAACTGGCACCAAAGTTCTTCTTAGGGAGGGAATGTTATTTAGGAAATTAAGCTCCTTTGATGTGGAAAATGAGACCCTGAGGCTTTATTGTGAAAATAAATAGCAAAACAAAACTAAAAGCTAAACTTCTATGCATAAAAAAATGAGGATGAGACATTTGGAAGTGGGAAAGTAGAGAAAGGAGAGAAAATGAGAAGAAAGAGGTCAACCATGTGTGAGGAGCCTGAAAACTAGACAGAAAGATGGTCAGGCAGAATTTTGCAGTAACCAAAAATATGTTTAATCACAGTAATGCCTAATAAGTAATTTAAAATAATTTGCATTTGTGTGATATAAATTCTTCTCTCTTCTCCTAAATTCAGTAAATTCTATAACAAATACAAATATCATGTCTTATCTTTAGAAAACCCAAGTAAAAGTGTCTGACTTTCATTTATATGTCAGTACAGAGGACAGAAAAGAGAACATCCATGCAAGATGAAATGTAATATATGTATAAGAATGAGCAAAGCCTAAGGGACAATGGCAATGGTTTAACATCCATGTAACTCAAGTCTTGGAATAAGAATAGAAAGAAATATCAGACAAAATAATATCTGACAATTTATAAAAAATAATAAAAAATACTTCTCAGATCAAAGAATCTCAGCAAGTCTCAAGTGGGATAAAGAAAACCACACTTAGATCAATGATAACCCAACTGCTAAAAAGCAAGCATAAAAATAACACCAACAAGACAGAGAAAGTACACACTTTACAAATGGAAAAAAACAAAACAAAACAAAACAATGATACAAGTTATGACTGACTTATCTTTAGAAACAATGGAAGGCAAAAGAAAATGGAAAAAATCATCTTTATATTATGGAATAAACAAAAGAGAACCATGAACTCAGAATTTATATCAAATGAAAATATCATTGAAAAAAGGAAAATGAATGAAAATATCTTAAATAAAAACTATGAAAATTTGTTACTGGTTGGCCTGTAGTATACAAAAATGCTAGAAAAGAAATGACATATAATATATCTCAGATATATGGAAGGAAAACTTCCAAACTCATTTTATGAGGCCAGCATTACATTGATCCCAAACCAGACAAAGACCCCATCAAAAAGGAGAACTATAGACCAATATCCCAGATGATTATGGATGCAAAAATTCTCACCAAAATACTAGCCAATAGGATCCAAGGTACATTAAAAGGATTATTCACCACGACCAAGTAGGTTTTATCCCTGGGCTGCAAGGTTGGTTCAACATCAGCAAGTCAATCAATGTGATACAATACATTAATAAAAGAAAGAACAAGAACCATATGATCCTCTCAATAAATGCAGAAAAAGCATTTGACAAAGTATAGCATTTGTTCTTGATTAAAACTTTTCACAGTGTAGGGATAGAGGGTATATACCTCAATATCATAAAAGCAATCTATGAAAAACCCACAGCGAATATCATTCTCAATGGGGAAAAACTGAGAGCTTTCCCCCTAAGGTCAGGAACATGGCAGGGATGTCCACTATCACCACTGCTATTCAACATAGTATTAGAAGTCCTAGACACAGCAATCAGAAAACAAAAAGAAATAAAAGGCATCCAAATCAGCAAAGAAGAAGTCAAACTCTCACTCTTTGCAGATGATATGATGCCTTTTGTGGAAAACCCAAAAGACTCCACCCCAAAACTGCTAGAACTCATACAGGAATTCAGTAAAGTGGCAGGATATAAAATCAATGCACAGAAATCAGTGGCATATCTATACACCAACAACAAGACAGAAGGAAGAGAAATTAAGGAGTTGATCCCATTTACAACTGCACCCAAAACCATAAGATACCTAGGAATCAATCTAACCAAAGAGGCAAAGAATCTGTACTCAGAAAACTATAGAATACTCATGAAAGAAATTGAGGAAGACACAAAGAAATGGAAAAACGTTCCATGCTCACGGATTGGAAGAACAAATATTGTGAAAATGTCTATGCTACCTAGAGCAATCTACACATTTAATGCAATCCTTATCAAAATACTGTCAACTTTTTTCAGAGAAATGGAACAATTAATCCTAAAATTTGTATGGAGCCAGAAAAGACCCCGAATAGCCAGAGGAATGTTGAAAAAGAAAAGCAAAGCTGGTGGCATCACAATTCCGGACTTCCAGCTCTATTACAAAGCTGTCATCATCAAGACAGTATGGTGCTGGCACAAAAACAGACACATAGATCCATGGAACAGAATAGAGAGCCCAGAAATGGACCCTCAATTCTATACTCAACTAATCTTCAACAAAGCAGGAAAGAATGTCCAATGGAAAAAAGACAATCTTTCAACAAATGGTGTTGGGAAAATTGGACAGCCACATGCAGAAGAATGAAACTGGACCATTTCCTTATACCACACACAAAAATAGACTCAAAATGGTTGAGGAATCAAAATGATACCTATAAGACAGGAATCCATCAAAATCCTTGAGGAGAACATAGGCAGCAACCTCTTCGACCTCAGCTGCAGCAACTTCTTCCTAGAAATATTGCCAAAGGCATGGGAAGCCAGGGCAAAAATGAACTATTGGGACTTCATCGAGATAAAAATCTTCTGCGCAGCAAAGGAAACAGTCCACAAAACCAAAAGACAACCGACAGAATGGGAGAAGATATTTGCAAATGACATATCAGATAAAGGGCTAGTATCCAAAGTCTATAAAGAACTGATCAAACTCAATACCCAAAGAACAACTAATCCAATGAAGAAATGGGCAGAAGACATGAACAGACATTTTTCCAAAGAAGACATCCAAATGACCAATAGACATATGAAAAAGTGCTTAACATCACCCGGCATCAGGGAAATCAAAACTTCAGTGAGATACCACCTCACACCAGTCAGAATGGCTAAAATTAACAAGTCAGGAAATGACAGATGATGGCGGGGATGCGGAGAAAGGGGAACACTCTTACACTTTTGGTGGCAATGTAAGCTGGTGCAACCACTCTGGAAAACAGTATGGAGGTTCCTCAAAAAGTTGAAAATAGAGCTATCGTACGACCCAGCAATTGCACTACTGGGTATTTACTCCAAAGATACAAACGTAGTGATCCAAAAGGGTACGTGCACCCCAATGTTTATATCAGCAATGTCCACAATAGTCAAACTATGGAAAAAGCCAAGATGTCCATCGACAGATGAATGGATAAAGAAGAGGTGGTATATATATACAATGGAATATTATGCAGCCATCAAAAGGAATGAAATCTTGCCATTTGCAACAATGTGGATGGAACTGGAGGGTATTATGCTGAGCAAAATAAGTCAATCAGAGAAAGACATGTATCATGTGATCTCACTGATATGAGGAATTCTTAATCTCAGGAAACAAACTGAGGGTTGCTGGAGTGGTGGGGGGTGGGAGGGATGGGGTGGCTGGGTGATAGACATTGGGGAGGCTATGTTCTATGGTGAGTGCTGTGAATTGTGTAAGACTGTTGAATACAGACCTGTACTTCTGAAACAAATAATACATTACATGTAAAAAAATAAAAGATAATAAGAAGGGAAAAACGGAGGGGGGGATATCGGAGGGGGAGACGAACCATGAGAGACTACAGATTCTGAGAAACAAACTGAGGGTTCTAGAGGGGAGGGGGGTGGGGGATGGGTTAGCCTGGTGATGGGTATTAAAGAGGGCAGGTATTGAATGGAGCACTGGGTGTTATACGCAAACAATGAATCATGTTACACTACATCAAAAACTAATGATGTAATGTATGGTGATTAACATAACATAAAAAAAAGATAACTTGATTGAAAAGTAAGTAAGTAAGTAAGTAAGTAAAAAAAAATAAATAAATAGATAAATAAAATAAAATATGCTCCTGCTCACTTCAAGGTTATTTTGAATTCTGTACTTACTTTCTAGGGGAAGAATAAATACCTTCTCTCTGAAATATCCTCTCTAGCTTCTGTCAACAGCAAATGTAATGAGCTTGCTTCTAAGACATCACTTAGGACACTGATGAAAATGCTAAATAGCTTGTATTGTTGATCCTGGAAGCATCATAGAATCAATTCTGCAAGGTTGTATTTCTGTCATTTTAGAGCTCATCATTTTGATCATGACTCTCAGATGACACTTATTTGACTTTACGAGGTGGAGACAGATACATCTGTTTATTACATAACACAAATGTAGTCTTACTTTAGATCACTGTGTTTCTAGAATGATGTGAAAGATACCAGTATTCTTCAAGCCATTCATTTTAAGAATCCCAAAATATGACCAATAAGGGGTAAATGATTATGTCTACAAATACAATGTTTTTCAATTAACCTAAAACCTATTTTGATAGTTTTTAAAGGAACCAAAGAAACCTAGGAAACAATCATAAATGAGCTAAGGAGAGTCTATCTTGATTTAGTCAAAATAATTGTTCAGAATTCTCTAGTTGGCATTATAAGTTGAAAGTTTGTGTCCCACCTCCTAAAAAATTTCATATGTTGGGGGCGCCTGGGTGGCTCAGTCGTTAAGTGTCTGCTTTCGGCTCAGGTCACAGTCCCAGGGTCCTGGGATCAGGCCCCACATTGGGGTCCCTGCTCAGCGGGAAGCCTGCTTCTCCCTCTCCAACTCCCCCAGATTGTGTTCCCTCTCTCGCTGTGTCTTTCTCTGTCAAATAAATAAATAAAATCTTTAAAAAAATTCATATGTTGAATACCTAACCCCCAATGTGTTGGTATTAAGAAGTGGGTACTTTGAGAGGCAATTAGTTTTAGATGGGGTCATGAGAAAGGAGCCCCCATTATAGATTAGTGTCTTTCTAAAAGGAAGAAACACTAGAGCTTCTTCTATTCACCATATGAAGATACAGTAAGAAGGAACTATCTGCAAGCCAGGAAAAAGGCTCTCACTGGAGAACTGAACTGACTAGCACCTCGTCTTGAACTTCCCAGCCTCCAGAACTGTGAGAAAGAAATTTCTGTTTTTGAAGCCATCCAGTCAATGATATTTTGTTATGGCAGCCCAACCAGACTAATATAGCTGGTACTGTGCTTTATGATTCAGTCATAGACTGAAAGGAATACTAAAAGAAATGCAGGGTTTTAATGAGTGAAACCAATACAAGTGCCTTATAACTTGAACAAAAACTCAAGTAATATGGTATATTGAAAGGAGCCCTGACCAAGGGGATCATGGACATGATTCTGGATATTTTTCTCTGCCAGTAAGAAGCCAAGTGATCTTGCACCAAACACTTTGCATACCCCACCTCAATTTCCTTATTTTTAATATAAAGTGGCTGAAGGAAATAATTTTAAAGATTTCTTAGTACAAAAGTCTTATATTTCAAAATATTAAAATAGAACACTTAATTGTACCCATCTATATACATATGCACCAATACGCACACGTCTACATGTATTTAAATGTATATGTGTTTTATAAGCTTGCAGTACAATGCACAATATCTTCTTTTTTCTCCTTTCAATAAAGATACAAGGATCAACAGCCAGAGGAGATATATATTTATGTGATAAGGATATGAAATGCATTTCTGAATATATCTAAGAATCAAGAATTCTTATGATGAGCAAATGGCATAAATCCAACTAAAGAAACTAAGTATTGGGACATACTAGCATGGACATATAGAGGGTGGTAGATTTTTGAAGAGATGGACGTGAGGAGGAGGGCACTATACTACTCTATCAAATTTTAAAAATCTCTACTTATTATAACCTCACTTTAGATTTAATATCCTTTATTTTTTACCTGACTTAAAGATCTCTTATTATAGGACTGCACAGCTATCTTTTCCTCCCAAAAATATATACATATTTCATAAGTCTGTGAACTGGAAAATAATTTTTAATAAATATGTATCTGTCCTTCCCAACTTCAGGGTGTGGCTGCAGCATTTTGAGGCACATTGCTTGCTAAACTGACATGTGTCACACACCTGCTTCTTGGGTTTGGCATCGATTGAAGGTATGGCTAAAAGTGAAGTTTCCTCACTCACGTCTGTCTGCTGGGTAATCACAACAACAGTTTTATTTTATTTTTAATGCTGTATTTTTTAAGCAGTGCTTTTTAATATACATCATTTACATTTTTAGGACCCTAAACTCTCCAACTTCTCAAAATCTAAGCTCACATCTTTGGCAGAAAAAAATAGGCTTTTTCATTTTTCAAAATTCTCTTAAGTCCATTTGCCAGTTTTAACAGATAAAAAGAGGGAGAGACAGTGAGGGGGAGAAAAGAAAGAAGGAAGAAAGAAAGGAATAAAAAAAGGAAGGAAGGAGAGAGGGAGGGAGGAGAGAAGAAGGAAGGAAAGAAGGAAGGAAGGGAGGGAGGGAGGGAGGAAGGAAGGAAGAGAGAGCGAGAGAGAGGGAAAGAAAGAAAGAAAAAGAAAGAAAGAAAGAAAGAAAGAAAGAAAGAAAGAAAGAAAGAAAGAAAGAAAGAAAGAAAGAGAAAGAAAGAAAGAAAAGAAAAAGAAAGAAAGAAAGAAAAAGGGAGAGGGAGGGAGGGAGGGAGGAAGGGAGAAAGAAGGGGAAGGAAGGAAGGAGGGAGGGAAGGAAGGAAGGAAAAAAGAAAAAGAAGAAAGAAAGGTCAGGTATTTGAAATAGAGCATTGAACAGAGAAGAAGGTGAATATTACACTGGGACAAGATTGGTTCTTCAAACCACAGAAATCATGTTACCAGTTTATTCACCAAACTGGTTCTAATTTTGAGTTTAATGAAGAAAAATCATCTGAAAAGTCATGCCGTGTAAATATGGTTTTTATTTCAACTTGTCCATGACCACGTTTTTGTGTCTGAAATTTATTTCCCCACTGAGTGATTTTCCACATTTGCCACACATACCGCCCCCTCCTCCTGCCTTGAAACCTGGGTGCATTTTTCTTTTATAAACTTTGACAGAAAAATTGGAAACTTTTTACCAATTAGATAATAAAAATAACTTCCCCTATGTCTCTCTATTACTCAGGGAAATCTCAGTTGTGCTGTTTTCTTATTTCCTCAAGTTATATATGATCTTAATATACGCTCATTAATTCAGACACACTGAACATTAATTTTATTTGTAATTTTTACTCCTTGGTATTCTCTGGAGATGCACATCTCAATTTTATGAGTGACTTGGGGGTAAGTAGTTACGCAGTCATGTTCCGCCTGCCTGTCCCACATTCATAATGTGGAACACTCAATCGACAACCCCCAGCCACACATCACAGTCACGATTCCAGTCGCACTATGTCTTATTGCAGTATTTCATGTCGTGCCTCTGAGACGGGCAACTCCTGATTAGACCCTGGATTTCCCCTGTTTTTAATGTCTGGACCCATTTGGCCGTGGACCTAGTATAAACGGGGATGGTGAGTACGTCTTTGGTCTCCTGTAGCTGCAGAGCGCTCAGAGCAGACATAAAACAGGCCTACAGCCCTACAACGTCTGAACAGTGTTTCCTGTCTGTAGTTCTCATTTTTACACTTGGCATGAGTTGCAGTGACCTTTACCCTGTTCTTTAAAGAGATGCCTTTTATGGAGGTTAAGAGTGACTTGGCCCCCAAGCTAACAGAGTCCTAGGTTCCCACTGAACTACAACTGTGCCATATGTGCATGGTGCTGCGAATGCTGATTTAGTGGTATGGGCAACAGTCCACCAGAACTGAGCACACTGAGATCACCACAATTATGTGACTTGAAGATATTTGTGTACCCCACTGATCATTACCAGAGTTATGAAAGTTAGGCTTTGGGTTGCACTTATCTGCCGACTCGGCAGCATTTTGACCACATGAATTAATGATAGCACAGAAAGAACATTCTACGGCTACTTGTAAGTATTCTTATTAAAGTCAAACATGGGACTTATCCTGGAAATAGTGTCTCAACCACTGGCCTCTGGATGGAGCCATACATAGTTTTGACTTCACATACATCACCATGCATGTGGATCATTTGACCTAAAAATTAAGAAATTAAATGTATGTTTTTGCATAAAGTTGCATCCCTGAGAGATGGTGAGAAAATCAAACATTTCCTTTTGCTTGCCATTAATATGATAGTTTGGGCATTCCTGAAAACTTTTGCAGGATGAAATTCCTGGGGAATAAGTGTGATGTTTATGAAGTGAAGGATTCTCACCTTTGCAGAGCGGTACTGTAATGTTTTACCATGCAAAATCTTTATTGAGTTTGTGAGGGTATTCATTTATCATACAATTTTTTGATACTATGTTTAATACAAGACAATGGAATAGATATAAAACTTTATTTCCCTTACTAATTTTCTCTTGATTTGTGGCTAATTTGAAGATGCTATCTTAATCATGGCATCTCAGAAACAGAGACCTTGTTACTTTCTATGATAATGGTAAATCTATTATAGATCAATTAAAAATATATTAGTCTGCCTTATCATTCCCCTATCCTTTAAAGCCCTTGAAATAATAAGAGAAGTGACTCTTCTGTCCACATAGTCCACTATGGCCAAATGCCTCTCTCTGTAGTAAATGAGTGAGCATAGCACAATACAACGTCTCTTCCGTTTATTTCTCCCATTGACACTTTTTTGGGCTCATTCAATTAGTAGTCTCGTTCAATCACAGACACTGGAAGTGATAAAGTTAAGGATAAAACTTCACTGTTTTCTGATACACTGTGTCAAAAATAAACTCCCAACATCTAAATATCATTAAGGTCATGAAAAGAAGAATTGACAAATAATTTTTATTCCCAAACTTAGGTCACTGAAATGTACTGAAGTGAATCTTTGGAATAAGAAATAAGTACCAAATCCAGAGAGCACGCTCCTTGAGGTTTACCCAAAGAATTTGAAAACTTACGTCCACACAAAAACCTGTACCTGCAAGTCTCCAGCGGTTTCACTTGTACTGCTAAAACTTGGAAGAAACCAAGAGATCCTTCAGCAGGTAAATAAATTGGATTTATAACAAATGGACTTATAATTAATGGATAAACAAACTGTGTCTATCTAGACAATGGAATATTATTCAGTGCCAACAAGAAATGAACTAGCAAACCATAAAAAAATACATGAAAGAAACTTAAGTGCCTATTCCTAAATTTAAAAAGCTGATCTGGAAAGACTACCTGCTGTATGAGTCTAACTGTGAACTTCTGGATAAGGCAAAACTACGGAGACAACAAAAGGATCAGTGGTTGCCGTGGATTGAGGCGGGAGGGGAGCTGGGGATGAAAGGTGAAGCTCAGAGGATTTTTAGGGCAACGGAAATAGTCCGCGTGATATTATAATGATGGAGACATGGCATTATACATTTGTCCAAATCCATAAAACTAACACGAAGAGAGCCTCTCTGTCTTCCTCAGTTTTGTACCAGACTGGCGGGGGCTGTTGATAATGGAGAAAGCTATGCACGTGTGGGGGCAAGGGGTATATGGGGCATCTCTGTACATTTCTCTCAGTTTTGCTGTGAATCTAAAACAATGCTCTAAAAATATTTAATAAAAAATAAACAAGTATAAAAGAGTAAAAATTGGTAACTAGATGTTAAAGATAAATTACTGCAGGATTCAAATTTGTTTTTGAGCTAGACCATGAGCAAGTAGAGGGCAGGCTTCTATTTCATTTGTTCCTGTTTCAAATATCTAGCTAATAAAGTGTCTGACATGAAGTTATTCAGTGCATATGTATTAAGTTGAACTGAATAGAATATTAATTGCTGTTAACTACGTAAAATGAAGAAAAAAACTGTATATCCTTTTTGGATAAGACTTTGTCTTGAAAAGGTTTCTCAAATAATTTTTATCTTTCCTTTTGCATTTATACTTTTACCTTACAGTTTTTTTTCTTCCCATAGAAATATATTTCATATAATTTGGTACCTGCATTCTTCACTTACCCAGAATAAATTATCGATAGTCAAAGTTAAATGAAATCTCTAAGTCCAGCTATATTTTCAGGAAGAAAATTTAAAAAAAACCCTGATTTTTATTTAAGATTTGATTTAATAGATAATTATTACTCTTTCTTAAACAATATATGTTCTCTACATAGAATATATGCGTCAGGGTAGGTCTGTGAGTATGTGTGCATGTGTTTGTGTGTGTGTGTGTGTGTGTGTGTGTGTGTGTGTGTGGCCTATGAGGTGTAATGACCTAAAAAGGAGATTTAATTAGTACTTTAATTTGTCACATTTTGTCATAAAACAGAGATTTTATAGCGTTATACAAAAGAATAAAAAATGTTCTCTCTGCCTTTGATTTGCTTAAAATCAAATGGTAAATAAATCCAAATTAAAAACGACTAAGAATCCATATGTAGCAATATGTTTAAAGGCCTACACTAATTGCATAAATTCAGAGAAGCATTAAGAGATTCTGGCAATATGAGTCCAAAATTGAATTGCTCTGCATTATTGGAAAAAACTACCTCCCTCCGACTATCAACTTCAACAGCTGAAGTTTTAACATATAGATTCTGTAGGCATTTGTTACCTGCAGAAAATCCAGAGAAAATGGAAAACAGTTCAATGAATATGCTCGATAAACTGTTTGCTCACCTAATAGGGGGAAGGACAAAAATAACTTAAGAGTATTTCATTTCATTGATAGCAAACCTTGGATAACATAGCCTCCTTGCCTTTTCTCAGTAAAGCTCCCTATGCCATCTCCCCTGGATGATCTTTTCGGAGGCTGTATAAATAGGCTTCTGTCGTGAATCTTAACCCCAATTCAACTGCAAGAATAACAGAAAATATGTGTTGTTTTCTGAATTCTTTTCGAGAGCAGTGATGTATAAATTCATGATTTTGTGATTAGAAGCCCTAAGCATTGCTTCCCATTATATGGCACACCTCTTCCAAGTTATATAAGTTTAATTTTCCTCATGAGAATATCTTGTGGGAGAAACAGGGCAGGGGAAGGGCTTCCCATGACACTCTGTTTCACTGAGATTATGCTTGATTAATGAGAAGATATTTTTATATCTACCATAGCTTATTATAGGAATAAGTGTTATGTGCTCGTGAGTGTCCTTGGATAAGGTGCCGCTACTCAGTTATTCGCTGCCTCAAGGCATGAAAAAGGCAATTACATATTTTTCACAGATGCAAAACGATGGGATATAGGAGGCCTTCCTTACAGGTTTTTAATAATGTTGCAGTAAACCCTCAATACAAATTTTATTCTGACTTCATTTGGCCATTAGAAATGTAAAACCAGTGTATTTAATACATTTATGTTCAGGAACTTCATCTGAATCGGCTCCATTTTATGTCAATATCTTCAGTCCAAGAGAAAGGTGCAGTTCCTGGAATACGCACCAAAGGGTTTTAGTGGAGAAGTCTGGGCAACGAAGCTTCTTTGCTTTCTTTCTTATTCCTCAACGCTTGTCCAACTTTTGACAAATAAGCCCTCTTTTGGCAGTCAAATGTCACTGTAAAGTTAAAGGGTATTTCTTGCATCCTGCTTTAGATTATTACTATTTTTTTTTCTTTTACTTCATGTTTAGCAAATTGAATCAGCCTTTTAAATTAATAATAGAGAACTCTTCAGGACTGCTTAACAAATATAGCCAAAGATCTAGGGCTGCTTCACTTCTGTATAACCTCGGTCCAGACCCAACACAAGTCAGTCAGTCATATCCTTGGATCTAGTAGGTGGCGAAAGACAGAGGGGACCCTGTGATATTGTGATGTCAACAAATGGGGAAAAGTATGCTTCATGGCATGACCTGACATTGTGAAATGGTTTGAAGTACTCTTCTTACAACCATTTGGCATTTGGTTTCAGTTGTATGTCATAATATTCGATGAGAGTTGTAAAACATAAGTGGTAATTGGTTTTTGTTTGTTTGTTTAGATTTTATTTATTTGAGAGAGAGAGAGAGAGAGAGAGAGAGAGTTCACAAGCAGTGGGGGTGGGGCAGAGGGAGAAGCATGCTCCCGCTGAACAGGGAGCCCGATGTGCGGCTCAATGTGGGGCTCAATCCCAGAACCCTGGGATCATGACCGGAGCCGAAGGCAGGCACCCAACCGACTGAGCCACCCAGGCACCTGGTAACTGTTTTTTTCTTAACCACCAAATCTGCTGAAATAGTCCTACCTTCTCTTATGAACCCCCAAAAATATTTTATAACTGATATGTCTGGGCTCTAAGAAATGGGAGAATAGTAACAGAGCTGTACCAGCAACAGACAACTGTAAATTAAGTTATAAAGTGAACTTAGACATGACTCAGATAATTAGGAATTACTTTAACCATTTTATGTAACCCAGCTAATGTGCCAGCACAGAATTCTCAAAATTTGACTCAATGTCATCCCTCCAAGAGTTTTGTTTTTCTACCTTGTAGTAAGAAATGGAAGCTTCTCCATGAAAAGAACACTTAGAAGGCCTATTTGCAAGGCAAATTTCAGTTTGTGCAAAAGATGAATTTTGTGCTTATTGTACTCTTTAAGAACCCATGAGGACTTCTTTAATTACTTACTTGAAAAAAGTAATGTGGAGAAGAACTCCATTGACCATTGACACAGTACAAGCATAGTTGGCACCTTTCACTAACAAATATTAACGAGTATTGGTGCTTATACAATAAGGTATTGAATACATAGATTTGAGTATATGAACTCCTTTGGCTTGTATACGGTCAATACCAACTGATTCGTGTAAACAACTAACAAAACAAGAAATACGACGGCAATACATATAGTATGAATTTTTATAAATAATAAATGTCAATGCAAGCAGAGATATAATTGTTTACCTCTATAAGTGATATAGAGAACATCTGGTACTAGATGCAAAGTATATCAAAAAGACTACGTACTGTAATCTTTTTGGGTACTGTACTCATAAATTATAAATTGCAGGAAGTACTTTTGAGAGAAAGTTGGACAGTTTTCATAATCTGAAATGTAGTCTGACCCTTAACTGGGGATTTGCCTTTAAAATCTTATTCAGAGCAAATGTATTCTGTTTGCTCTAGAAGCAAACTATAATTGCAAGAGCATAGAAACAAACAAAAACAACAGATAATAGGAAAATGGCTGATTGAATTTTGTAACATCCACATGATAAACTATTATTCAGCAGTAAAAATTCATATTTTCAAAAGTATTAAGATGTTAAAATACTCCTACTTAAGTTAAAAATTAAAATATAAAGCTACCTTTGAGTCTGAGTCACAATCTGTAAAATATCTCTCTAATAATATCACCTAGATGACAGCTGAGGTGACTTTGTCATTAATATATAAAGGTGCCTGAGTCTCTGAAACAGAGAGTCCAGTTCTTTTCAAGATATTTTTTCTTTCTCTTTCTGCTCCCCTGGAATTTGAGTCTCAATAGTCCTCTAGTGATTTCTCCTCTTTATGGATGGTTCTAAAATAATTAATATTATTCTTCTGTTTTCCTTTAATATTTCCCTTCTATTTAGTAATATTTTAGTTGTATTTACTTTTGTTTCTGATAGTGGTTATTTGTATTTTCTCTTCTTTTTTTTTCTTAATTTTAGTTTCTTGGTATTTATCAAGTCTACAAGTCTTTTCAACAAATCAACATTGGTCTGCTTTCTATTTCATTGTTTTATGCTCTACTTGCCTTCTACTTACTGCATTTTTTTATCTGCTTTTCTGTTTTAGAATTCCCTAACCATATATTTAAATTAATGATGTTAAGCTTTTCTTCTTTTTGAATATAAACAAAGTATAAATTGATCACTATGCACTGCTTTAGTAGTGTTCCACAAATACACTTTATTTTATTACCATTCAATTTGGCATATTTTCTAATTTCCATTGTATAATTTTCTTTGACCCATTGGTAATTTAAGATTGTTTTATTTAACTTCCAAATATTTGGGTATTTTATAGATATCTTTTTGTTCTTATTTTATCATTTAATTCAGTTATAGTCAGAGCATCTATTTTATAAGGCATTAATCTTTTGACATTTATAGAGACTTATTTCATGGTTCATTGTATGGTCTATCTTCTAATTGTTGAAATGCTTAGATTTCAATTTATTATCCTCCTACTTGTTTTATATTTTTATGGGCAAATGAAAATAATATGTTTTTCTGCTAGTGATAGGTGTGATGTTTTGTCATTATTAAATAGGTTAAGTTTGTTGGTGATATTTGTGGGACATGTGGAAATGGGCTGTCCAGTTTTCCTTTCAAGGAAGAACTTGCCATACTACAATACACTGAGAATGTTTAGATGTCAGCTCCTTTAGATTCTTCCTCAAACCCGAAAGTCACCTCACCAGAGGTCACATCATTCCTGGGAAGCTCACATGTAATAACTAAGAGAAGTGGGGACGGGATGGGGATAAAGTCATTGCTGATTCAGCCCAATGGGGACAACTCTGACAGGAAATATTTTCTCCCAAGATTCTCTCTTCTGTTAAACTGATAATTTGTGAGACTTGCTTAACAGTTTCACTTCTATTCCTAATTCTGCTTTCCTCTTCCTTTCACAGGTGCTGACCCTAAGTATTATATTGCCATGAAATCATCTTGCTTAGGGTTTGCTTTGGGAGATCCAACCTTAGAGTGTTGTTTATATACTTTTTGTATTTTTTAGCAATTATTGAGAGAGAGGACTATTAAAAAATCTTCAGCTATGGTCGTGGATTTCTCCATCTCTCACTTTTATGCTGCAAACATTTCTTCATGGATTTTGAAACTATGTTATTAAATCATACATATTTAGGATTTGTATGTCTTTCTGATGAATTACCACTTACATCATTATTAAATGCCCCCTTTCTCTCTTGTAACATTCCTTGGCTTGGACTCTAATTTATCTCATGTAAATATAGACACGGCAACTTTCTCACGTGTATAGGTTGTATGATAGAACTTTTTCAGTATCTTTAAATTTAACTTGTTCTTTTCTTTAACATCTTTCTTTTAAAAAAACCATAGAGTTAGTTCTTGTTAACTCTGTCTACTCAATACATTTTCTTTTCGATTGGAGTGTTGCATTCAACTATGTTTACTGTAATTATTAATACATTAAATCTATCACCCTGCTATTTATTTTATTTTTTCTTCTATATTTGGCTTATCTCTTGCTCTTTTTCTGAATTCTCTTTGGAAAATGGAATAATTTTTAGCACTCCATTTAATTAACTCTATTAGATTCTTACTTAAAATTTAAAAGTTATTTTCTTAATGGTTGCTTTAGGGCTTACAATATGCATCCATAACTTTTTGTTGAAAATAACAATCAACTCAGAAGTTAAGGAATCTCAGGATGGAATGCTGATGGAAACAAAATAATCTAATTATGTTGTAAATGTAGAGGGTGATGGAAATACTGACCTAAATAATTTTGGAAATGAGTGAGAATTGTGAGACTAAAGACAAAAGAAACTATACATAAACACTATACTTTAATTGGTAAACTTGTTTCTTACTGGGGTATAGGTTAACAGTTCTGAAATCACCATCTAGTATCCTAGGATTGGATAAATAAATAAGTGTACGACCATTGGTAAGAGCCAGGTTTCTCACCACTGAGGAGGAAAGTAACAGATTAGGGGAGAGGCTAGAATGAACTTTCAGTACTAGATTAGAGTCAGAGACATAAGCATGAGCCATGTTTAGCTTGATATAAATGCAGGATGGTAGATAGACAAAGAATTATAGATCCATTTGTAGTCATGTGTTAATATATACACATATAAATCCCAGCTGTGTCTGTTGAGTGGGCCTGGAACAATTATATTACAGTAACATGTGGACATTCAGTGCCCAGATATTGGTTTTTAATACAAGTTCCCAATAAATGGAATCAGGGCTCCTTCCAGAAATAATTGATACAGAGCATAAGGCATAAAATATATAACATAAGCCTGGAACATCTTATGGTACCAGAAAGAAAATTCTTTAAAAAAAAAATGATGTTGTTAAGCTGTCATAGGAGCCAAGTGAAAAAGCTCCCCATGAAAAAAATTGGAGTAACAATGTAAATAATGTAGGTGTAACCCCAAATATGAAATAAATATCCATGAGCCCTCACTGTTGCAAATAAAATAGTGAATAAATAAATAAATGAGGTGAAGAGACAAATCGCCCATAGAGAAGACACTTATACCTCAAGGAGTACAATTGAACTCACTACCTTGTAAGCATGGGAAGCACAGAGTGAATTCCTTCTAAAGAATGCGGTATGAAAAGTGGGGGAGGGGGAGAATTTTACAGAAGAGAAGACAGGCAAACCTTACTTCCATCAGCTGAATGACAGAATCATCAGTGATAAGTCATATTAATAGTATGTCTTTGTAACATGATGTAATGAAAATGGCACTTCCCGTCTTTGGTCTTCCTTCCCCAAATCCATAACCTCAGTCTAATCATGAGACAAACATCATATTTACCCAGTTGAGGGATATCTATAAAATTCCTGATCAGTTTGCCTCAAAACTATCAAGCTCATTGGAAATAGCAGAATCTGAGAAATTGTCATAGACCAGAGGAAACCAAGAAGTCATGATGAATACATGTAATGTGATATTCTGGATAGAATCCTGGAAAGGAAAAAGGATAATGGTGGGGAAAAAAAAAAAAACTAATAAAATCCAAATAAAGCATAGAGCTTAGTTCATAACAACCTACCAATGTCGGTTCATTAGTTGTGACAAATGAAGCATAGGAATGTAAAATCTTAATAGTAGGTGAAACTTAGTGTGGAGTATGCATGAAATCTCTGTACTGTATTTATTCTAAAAATAAAAAAAAGTTTATTTAAAAAATCTATTTAGATCTAATAGTTTCCTACTTCATAGTTAATACACCACCCCTGACACTTAAAAAAAATCACATGAACCACTTTGCATATAATAACCTTACAACAGTAGAATTTCACTTATTAATTATATGATGTATGCCATTTTTATCATATTTTCTTCTTTTATTTATGTTTATGAATCCATTTTATAATGTTAATTTGTTTTTAAACACAGAGTTGAATTTTAAGGAAGTAACAGAGAAAAAAATTATAATATTTTATAAAATCATTCCAGTGCTCTTTAATAATTCCTCTATATCTGAAATATATATATATTTTAATTTTTTTATTAACATATAATGTATTATTTGTTTCAGGGATACAGGTCTGTGATTCATCAGTCTTACACAATTCACGGCGCTCATCATAGTACATACCCTCCCCAATATCTATCACCCAGCCACCCCATCCCTCCCACCCCGCCCACTCCAGCAACCCTCAGTTTGTTTCCTGAGATTAAGAGTCTCTTATGGTTTGTCTCCCTCTCTAGTTTCATCTTGTTTCATTTTTTCCTCTCTTCCCCTATAATCCTCTGTCTTGTTTCTCAAAATCCTCATATCAGTGAGATCATATGATACATGTCTTTCTCTGATTGACTGTTTCGCTTAGCATAATACCCTCTAATTCCGTCCATGTCGTTACAAATGGCAAGATTTCATTTTTTGATAGCTGCATAATATTCCATTGTGTGTGTGTGTGTGTGTGTGTGTGTATCACATCTTCTTTATCCATTCATCTGTTGATGGACATCTAGGCTCTTTCCATAGTTTGGCTATTGTGGACATTGCTGCTATAAACATTGGGGTGTATGTGCTCCTTTGGATGACTACATTTGGGGTCATTAGTCATTCCATTGTTACCACACTGTGCCTTTTGTTTCATAATAAATTGTCCCGTGGTATGCAGCTATTTTGCCCTCTTAACAATCCTTACTTTGGATAGCTTTCTTTCTCTTATTTCTGATTTTTTTTTTCCATAGAAGTCAGCTTTGTGGAGGTGAACAATGGCCTTGGGTTAATATTTATATTATTTGAATTTAGTAAACTAAGAGTTTAGCATAGAGATAAAAAGAAGCTAGAGAAGCCCATAGAGAGATGGATGCAGCTCCAATTTATTTATATCTCATGTATCTTACTATCAATTTTGCAACGATAATGTATTTTGATCCTTATTTTCTTTTGTTGAAATATTTTGGTATTTCTTATAGTGGAGATTATGACAGCATGTCATATACATACATATATATATATATATATATATATATATATGAGGAAGGAGAGTTGAAAAAAGAAGTATACTAAAACTTCATTATACAATGAAATCAAGACTATGTCTTTTTTTTAAAGATTTTATTTATTTATTTGACAGAGAAAGAGAGACAGCAAGAGAGGAGAACAAGCAGGGGGGGTGGGAGAGGGAGAAGCAGGCTTCCCGCCGAGGAGAGAGCCTGATGCGGGGCTCCATTCCAGGACCCTGGGATCATGACCTGAGCCCAAGGCAGACGCTTCACGACTGAGCCACCCAGGCTCCCCAAGACTATGTCTGTTTTTAATGTAACAGGAAATCAACCTATAATTCAAAAGATAAAAAATGGCAACAATGTGGAGAACAGGGAACCTTTGTACACTCTTGATGTGAGTGTAAACTGGTATAATCATTATGGAAATACATTAAAAATGATAATGAAATACCATAAAAAACAGTAATCCCACTTCTGGTTATATATCTGAAGTAAAGAAAATCAGTTTCTTAAAGAAGTATCTGCACTCTTATGTTAATTGCAACATTATTCATAGTAGCCAAGGTAATGAAAACAAGGTATGGTGTGCGACATATGTATGCACACACACACACACACACACACACACACACACACACACGCTGGAATATTATTCAGCCATAAAGAAAGGGAAATCTTCCCATTTCAACAGCATAGATGAACTTGCTACAGAGAACATTACATTTAGTGAAATAAGGCAGACACAGAAAGACACATATGTGGAATCTAAAAAAGTCAAACTCAACAAAACAAAGAGTAGAATGGTAGTTGCCAGGAGCTGGGGTTGGGGGAAATGAGAGGATGTTGGTAAAAGAGTACAATCTCCCAACTATTAGATAAATATGTTTTGGCAACCTCATGAATAGCATAGTGACTATGAGTAATAATAATGTATCTTAGACTTGAAAATTGCATAGGGAGTAGATCTTAAGTGCTTCCATTACAAAAACAAAAGTACTGTTGATGGGTGTGTTAATTAGCTTTATTGTGGCAGTCATACCACAATATCTAAGTATCGAATCATGATATTATAAACTTCAAATGTATACTATTTTTGTTAATCATGCTTCAACAAAGCTAGAAAAGAAGTGATGAAGAGGAGACCAAAAATTGAGCTCTAAGTATACTGGTAAGGACCGACGGAGGGGTAAAACATCACCTGAGTTACCAATTCTTCATCTAGCAAAGGAAGACTCCAAGAGGTCATGTCTTAATCTAGAATGGTAGTAAACCATTACTTCTAAGATATGTGAGTAAAGACAATACAAATAAATAGTTTCTTTTTTAGAACAAACATTGAGAAATAACTTTTACTAATTGTTGGCACAGAGGACATATGTATAAGTAAAAGAATACTAGATATGTATAAAGGAAATGTCATATTAACTATTATTTAAAATTATAAATTTGTCAAACCCATGGGTGTCCCTATTAAGTTAAAAAAAGGATTTTATGAAAATAAAAAAATAATTTTAGCATTAAGCATAAAATAACATTTTATATTCTTAAATGTACTAATTAAAATTAACATTTTAAGTAAATAAAGGCTGGGGATATCTAATTACATGGTTTTTTAAGTTATCTCAATTAAAAAAATCACTTCTGGATTTCAGAAATCTAAGATAAGTCAATCAACTTTCTTTTCTTAGTTAGTTTGCTACACTAAAAATCACAACATTTTTCTCTGTGTGTGATTGTGGGAGTCATTGATCCTGTCTACCACTTATTTCTCATTTGCATATGCTAGACTTGTGCTTTCTCACCTTTTTGAAGCTCCCATATAGCGACGTAACTTGCAATGGCCACTAATATATAGCAGAAGTTATAAGCCACCTCTGTAAAAGCTTGAGAACTGTTAGCGATGTCTCCTGCCCTTCCCACTCACGTCATGATTGTCAGATAAAGCCTGAGATGAAGTACCCATCCACTTGAATTCCTGAGAGATGACATGGAACACAGCCCCAGGTAACCCATGAAGGACATGTGTAGTGAGATAATCTGTGGTTGTTTTAAACTACCGAGATGTGGGCACTGTTTGTTATGGGGACATAAAACAAACTATCCTAGTTAAGAAAATGATCTCGAAATTTTCAATGTTTTAGGAATGTCATTGTTATATTACTTCTCATGTAAAGGCCATTGACGTAATAGCTGTACATGGGTGTTATATGAAAACACTGTAATCTAACCTGGAAAGCATATCAATAACCTATAATTCAGTCTCTGCTATACCTTTCACTTCTTTTTTTTTAAAGATTTTATTTATTTGAGAGAGAGAGAATGAGAGATAGAGAGCACGAGAGGGAAGAGGATCAGAGGGAGAAGCAGACTCCCTGCTGAGCAAGGAGCCCGATGTGGGACTCGATCCCGGGACTCCAGGACCATGACCTGAGCCGAAGGCAGTCGCTTAACCAACTGAGCCACCCAGGCACCCCCTTTCACTTCTTTTTCATAAAAGTAGGTAACAGAAAAAATATAGAAAATATTTTTGTAAGACTTTAGTTACTTAAACTTTGACCAAGATATATTTTGCTATAAACTTATTTTAGTGAATTAAGATAATTTCTTGAGGTAAAGCAGATTTTTTGATGATATTTTGAGACACAGCTATATTTCATATATATGTTACTATTGATAAAAATGTATACTGAATTCAGAAATTAGACAGAACTTTAAGAATTGTTTCCAGGGAAATCATGTTATTCAACCCCCTCACTTTACAGATAAAGATAAAGAAAAACAATATGATTCTTCTAAAATCACCTAGAAAGTGTGTGGCAGAATTGAGGTTAGAAACCAGATCCCTTGACTTTTGGTTCAATTTCTTTCCATTACTGCTTCTAACATATGTTAGCCATTTTGCAGTCAAAGATTGTATGATTCAGTGTATTATAAATTCATAAATTATTTTTCTAATTTGGGGAGTTTGATTAAGTCACTTCTAGTATATCAGTTATTTTCTTTTACTGCTTTTATAAGAAGACAAGGGACATGGTTGCTTTAAAAGTTCTCGTCAAGTAAAAGTATGAACTCAGACACATTAAAAAAAAAAGGCACCAGAAGTGTTTCCAGTTTTGCATAGCATCTAACGCAGGCAAAACTAGACTTCCTCATACAAAGGGAAATGTCTTGCAAAGAAAGAGGTTTCCTGGAAATCAAATAACTCTTGCACAACAAGTTTGATGAGCTAAGTGCACATTAATCAGAAACATCTGAATTAAATTTTCCTTGAAATATACATAAAATGAAGAGGAACCGTGGTTTGCAGATTATGTTTCAGGTTCCACTCAACTCAAACATTTTTCCAGTCTTGAATAACTCCAGTTTTTTTCACTCCTACTTGGGAGTTCATAAAAATGCTTAGTATACCACACAATAAAACTGGATTAATCAGAAATCCAGCATAAATATAATATAGATAATGACATAACTTAACCTAATGTATCCTATTCATATAGGAGTATTAAAGATGAAATTTCTAAAAGAGGGTTATTATGTGACGTAGAAGAAATCGTAACTACTTGAGAGACAAGAAACAACATCTCAAGGGTCATCATCAGCAGTTACTTTCATAATCTGATTTGCTAACTTTGATTACATTACATGGAAGTCAGAGTTGGATGTGAGGCACAATTTCTCAGATTTGAAATCTACACAACTAGTGTAACATTTTTGTGCTGTAGCTCCAATACCTAGGATGAATTCCCTTCCATTTTTTAGAGATATATAATAAACCATAAGTCCAACTTTATGCTTAAGATATCATCTGTGTATGTTAACTAGAATTTAAATAAACAATTGCAATAAAAATCATTTGAAATGATGTTGTCATTACTTGCACTAGTAACAGTTACCCAGAATAGAAATTTTAATTTTTTTTCTAAAAAATGGCATGAAGTATTAAAGAAATAATAAAAACAAACTTATGGTTTTAGTAAAAATACATTTCAGTTGAAAAGACCTATAGCCCATGGTGTCTTTCAGTTTGTGAGAAATGTTTCTTTGCATATTTCTCTTATTCTGTCATTACTGTAGTACATCACCAGATACATTCCATTTGCCATTTACAGTAATCTGAAATTAAGCTTTTGCTGAACAGACTATCAGTATAAAAGAATTTAACATATTCTGATAAGCATATGTCCTAGTTCATTTGTAATAACTCTAGTGGTGGTTGAATTATATTGCCAAGGGATTTAGATATGTAAATGTGCTTGCCTAAAGCTTTGCGAAATTTTATAAGAGCAGAAATTTGCCTTTGTATATCTATGCATATTAGTCACTGGGTTTTGTGACCTCATTTTCATATTTTCTAGGGATAGGCTTTTTAAAAAATTATATAAGTGTAATATACTAAAATCCTATATATATGTAACATATATATGCTGTTATATCTTCTGGAATATATATATATATGCATATATATGGAATATATACACATAATACACACACATATATATCCATACATGCACACACACACACACACACACATAACAATTCTAGCAATTAAAATATTCAAGTGAAAAAGAAATTAGAACAGAGTATAAATGCCTGGTTATTGTTATGAAAGGAACAAGGCCCATAGCTTACAGGAATGAATGAATGAATGAATGAGGGCTTCTTAGTGAAGCATTAAAAACTGAATTCACTGGCTCTCCTGGAAAAATCTCTTAAGCAAAATATGGAAAATCAGACTGAGTCAGAGAATTTCTCTATTTGATTAGGAAGGCACTGGGGATATGGTGCTGGAATTTATGTACAACAGAAATATGCAATTTGTATGGGACCTGAGGATACATATGCAATGTTTGGGAGTCTTGTTATAATAAAGTCAACATTTATTTGATCTCTGTGTCTTTCTTCATTTACTTGAATTAAATCTGCTGGTTTTCATAATTTTCCTATACAAAATATTGCTTAGCTCTCAGAATACTATGTTGTAGCTATGGCCAAGTAATTTCTGTTAAGTGAGATATTTTAGCAGGAGGAACAAATGACCCATTAGCTTAAAATAAAGATCCTTTACCTTCTTTAAAACTCAGATATGTTCTTGAGAAATGACTCAGTCAAATTTGTTAAAAAAAAAAGTTTTGTCCATCTCACTCTGCTTCTCTTTTCTATGCTATTTAGTTCCAGATAAATGAGTTCCTATGGGGAGCTAAAAAGGAATGTTCCTGCATTGGCCTTGGTAAGAAGGAAACTCTTTATTCCGGAAGACTCGATGATTTCTGATTTTCTCAAAAAATAGTGTTTGACATTCCACTTAGGTTAAATATTTTATCCTTATTAAAATAGAAATCAACAGAGCCCTAGATATGGGAAGGCTAACACATTATTTTCCTGCTCAAATGGATCTGGAAGCAGTCGGAAGAAAACTGGTATCCTTCTCCTGCTAAATAAGACATTCTAAACTTGTCAATATTTAGCACCTTTGACACAGGGTGAGAAAGAAGGAGAAGAAGAAGAAGAAAGAAGAAGAAGAAAGAAGAAGAAGAAAGAAGAAGAAGAAGAAAAGAAGAAGGAGAAGGAGAAAGAAGAAGAAGAAAAGAAGAAGAAGAAGAAGGAGAAGGAGAAGGAGAAGGAGAAGGAGAAGGAGAAGGAGAAGGAGAAGGAGAAGGAGAAGGAGAAGGAGAAGGAGAAGGAGAAGGAGAAGGAGAAGGAGAAGGAGAAGAAGAAGAAGAAGAAGAAGAAGAAGAAGAAGAAGAAGAAGAAGAAGAAGAAGAAGAAGAAGAAGAAGAAAGAAGAAAGAAGAGGAGGAGGAGGAGGAGGAGGAAGAAAGAGTTCCATAAACAGAATTAAAAGAAAGTTTTGGGAAAAGATTTAATATTTTTAATATAGGCATCTTTCTGTTGTAGGAATGGTTTTACTTGTTGGTATAGAGTGTGCCAAGTTAGAATGGGATTGCAGGGCCCCCCAAAAGAATCCCGTTATAGTCTCTGAGCATATTCTTCCATCTCTATTACATGCAATCACTAGAACTTGGTTTCTACAATTTAAGTTTTTATTTTTGACAGAACACGAATTCCCCTGGATAGGTTGTTTTAAGTAGGACCTTATCAATCACCTACTTCTTAATTTGGTTGCATCTAGTTCTAAACACTTACTTTCTCCTTCTCTTGACACATTTGCAACCCTCGTTCTCATTCTTTCTTTTCACTGCCAAAGTCATTACACTTTCTCACAACCTATAGTCAGTTGATATATTAAGGAACAATTTGAGCAAAATGCAGATTTTGTGTTTACTTATGCATGGTTTTGTCCGTGAGAAGCACTACTAGGTGAATGTGGAAAACTGCACCCAGGCGATACTAGCCAGAGAACAATACCCAATATGCACACCCACATGCACCTCAAACACAGCAGAGACCTCTGACCGTTGTGTGTATTAGTTGTGTATGTTATGAGCACATCCAGCCCCATGTGCTGTTATGACTTTCTGTCTGATTTCAGATAATCTTTCTTCTATCACTTCTCAATAACTCTAGACTGCTTTCAACCTTTCCTATGTCCACTCCATAAGCAAATCCCAGGTCTTTTTCAAGTTTAAGTGTAGTATTTATTGCAGTATATGTTATATATTATATGTTTCTTAACTCTTTACATATATTTATTGATATATTTATAGTTATATTTTATATATTTCTGCACAATTTAATAGGTTTAAAACTGTGCTATAGTTTTTATTAGTTTCCCAAAGTTTTCTATTTTCATTTTTTTTGTTTTAATATGTCACTGGCAGAGTTTTTGAGTGCTACAATCCTAACCCCATTTTCTCTGTAAGTGCAATAGAACCGATTGTTCTGTTGTGCATAGTACGGCAATGTTTAAGAATGCATGAATTGGATTATAGCAGAATGGGTTGTACTTTTTCTTTAGCTCTTTTTGACCTGGTATTGGTGCCCACCATTTTACTGAAACTGGTATCTCTAAGGTCACCAATGGTTTTGCCCATTTTCTCAGTCTCCATAACCATTTAACATTATTTGATATTGCTGAGCACATCCCTCAGATTTTTTTTAAACCAACATATTACTAAACGTATATATTTTATGTGTATAGGCTTTTCTTAAATTCACAGGGTATAGAAAGATAAATAAGCATACCCTGTCTGATAAATGGGGATAGACAAGGGCTTGACCACTTCCACTGCTGGTAGACTCTGTGGTATAAAGGGATATGGATGCTACATGCATCACACCTGCTTGTGGATATCAAGAAGATGTCACAAAAGATGCAGTATTCGAGATAATAACAATATTACCTTACATAGAAATCTCATGTAGTTCCTTATTTTTTTCTATATGAGACAAATTCCTTAAGAATAGAAATCTCTCATTATCATCCTTATAATATGTTTTTGAGTACATAATAGATTCCAAGGAGTCTACATAGCACTTAACTCTTAACTTATTATACACTTGCCAGGACAAAGACTGTCTCAAAACTGTGTTTACTTAATTATAAAGGAATATAGGACTTGTAGTATAGCTTGTATTGAAAGTCAAGCAAGAGAGAAAGCATTAAAAGAAATGAAATCAACAAGATTTTAAGCAGTAAGTCTCTGGGTAAGTTCATACAATATCTAGAAGAGCGAAAAGATAGAAGGCAGCCATGTTTTGAAATTTTCTCAGTAGTGAGTTAAAGAATCTGTACTTATCAGAGCTTTCTTTTCTTTTGCCAACCATTTGTTTTTTAACTCTCTACCAAACTGTCTGGCCTTAACTGTAGTCTTTTAATAACTTGCCTTTTTTCCATGTTTGCAGATACAAAATGTCTTTTTTCCCCATATCTATTTGTCCAATTCCCATTTAGATTCCAAAGTCTGGCTCAAATGCATTTTCAGTAAAATTTTCACTGATCACCCCACTTGGAACTGATCTTTCTCTAAATACAAGTTTCTTTTCACTTTACAAAATATGAAATATACTTATTTACAATTATAACAGACACAAATAAATATTTATTGTGTGACTAATAAAGCAAACATTTGTTCAAAGCAAAAACGGAACTTTATATACTGGCTAGAGATTTACTTAATAAAGGTAGACTCACAAACATTTTATATCTGTATTTATTTCCATACACATTTAATATATTTGCTCTCAGAAGAGTTTTCAACTTCCTTATAGAAAAATATAAACCATAATCCGAATTTAAAGATCTCAAAGAAATTTTATTTTTATCTCTATTGCAAATGAAAAGTCAATTTATATTACAGATAGCTTTGTTCTTGCTGCAAAACTTTTCTTTTTTTCCAGAAATATGTATCCAAAATTCGAAGTACAAATAAGTGGTTGACCAAGTTGAAAATCCTAAGGTGGCTGAGTTTACCTGAGTCTAAGCAGTCCTTAAACTAAGTCAGGGAGTAGCAGTGCTCAGAATAAAAGGTAAAATTATTATAAGGAATTTTATAAATCATACATTAGAATACATGATTCAGGATTTAGAGCACTCAGAACCACTTCATATGTTAAGAAATCTGGAATATATCCTATATACAGTGGGAAAAAATAAACTATTTTAAGAAGGTCAATAAATAGATTTATATTTTTAAAATATCATTCTTTTTTTTAAAGATTTTATTTATTTATTTATTTATTTATTTATTTATTTATTTATTTATTTGAGAGAGAGAGAGAGAGAGAGAGAGCAGAAGTGGGGGGAGGAGCAGAGAGAGAAGCAGGCTTCCTGCTGAGTAATGCTCCATCACAGGACCCTGGGATCAGGACCGGAGCCAAGGCAAATGTTTAACCGACTGAGCCACCCAAACACTCCTAAAAATACCATTCTGATCATAATGTGGAAGGAGAAACCACGGTCAAGGAGGAAAATACAAGGTTATTTTTATACTTCATCCAATGATAGTGATAGCGGGAATGGAAAAGAATGGATGAGTTTTTAAAAACGCTATTCCAATCTAGAATTACAAGACTTTGAATAATACATTATACGTTAAAAAAAAGACATTGAAAAACTGAAGATACGTGAAGAATGAAGGACAAAAGGAAGTAAAGAATAAAACTTAGCCTTCCTATTTGGGCAACTGGGTGGGAAGTGGTTTTGTTTACTGATTCAGAAATAACAAGGGGAAGGGCACATCAGGAAGGGAAAAATGTGTGGGTGGTGTAATGTGATTTGTAGGAAGTATATATTTGGTCTTTGTCCCATTTCTGGCACAGAACTTCCCAAACACTTGGAATTTCCTAAGTGATGAAAGCAACAGAGATGTCCATTGTTATGTTAACTGTGCCTTTTGGAAAGCCCTTGGGTAACCTAAGGATGAGGGCTGGTTACTAGGAGAACCAACTTTGTGATTAGAGGATTAGAAAGTTTAGATCCATCCCCTGATCTCCAGGGAAAAGAGGGGAATTGGAAATGGTGTTCAATCACTAAATGGCCAATGATTGAATCAATCATGCCTATGTAGTGAAGCCTACCTAAAAACCCAGGAGGAAGGAGTTCAGAGGGCTTTGGTGTTGGTGAACACCTAGAGATGCAGGGAAGATGGCGTACCTGGAGAGAGCATGGAAGCTCCACGCCCTTTCCCCATGTCTTGTCCTCTCCATCTTTTCCATCTAGCTGTTCCTGATTTATTTCCTTTTATAATAAACATGTGATGTAGTAAGTAAAATGTTTTTCTGATCTGAGCTGCTTTAGAAAATTAATTGAACTGGAGGATGAGATACTGGGAACCTCTAATTCATAGTCCATCAGTCATTCAAAGGTAGAGGCAACAACCTAGACTTGGTGATTGGCATCCTGAGTTTGAGGGGATCATTAGAACCGCCAATCTGTAACCAGTCAGTCAGAAGCATAGGTAACTACCTGGGTTTGTAACTGATAGATGAAATTGGGGGAGAGGCAGTTCTGTAGGGACGATCTCTTAAACCGTGGAATCTGATGCTATCTCTGAGTAGATAGCGTCTGAATTGAGTTAAATTCTCAGACACTGAGCTGATGTCCCACAATTGCTTGGTGCTATAGGGGAACTCTCTGCCCCCACCCACATTGGAATTGGGTCCAGGAACCTAAAAGGCAGCAGCTTGGGAAGATTTGAGTTTCAAGTGCTTATAACATCCAATTGAATACATCCTAAAGGCTATTGGAAATAAGAGACAGGAACTCAAGATAGAGGCCCCGGAGATAAAGAGTTGAAAACTACCTGGTCATATGGATAGTTGAAGCAATGTTCCTGGGTGTGATTATATCATTTACTTCCAGAGAAATAGTCAGAAGAAGCCTGAGAGTGAGCTAATTACATAATAATGAAATTGCACACTTCAAGAGTGAGGAGTTCTACAACTTTAATTATTCTTTTTTAAAAGATTTTATTTATTTGACGGAGAGAGAGAGAGGGAATGCAGGAGGGAGAGAGAGAAAATCTGAAGCAGACTCTGAGCTGACCCCAGAGCCCGACATGGGGCTCGGTCCCAGGAATGCAAGATCATGACCTGAAGTGAAACCAAGAGTCAGTCACTCAATGAACTGAGCCATCCAGGCGCCCCAACTTTAAACATTCTTAACATATTTGAAGGAAAACAAGAGAAAATCTTTGGCTAAAGCAAAGCACTCCAGCATCTAAGAGATTATTACATTCAGGACAGTGCTTCGGAGAGAACCTGGGGTGTGTTGAAATTTGTTCACTTATCCCGACAACATTTGAGGAAGGCAAAATTATGTTGAGGACAGAGTTAAAGGGAAAAGAACATAACTGATGATTCAGTCGGGGAGGACATACCTTTTTCATTTTGATCTGCACTGTTGAAGGTGAGAGGTATGTGTTTGTATGTGATGTGAGTACACACATGGACACATACAGGCACATATACAAACATATACATACATGTACATGCATACATCAACATGTGTGTGTTTGTATATTACATGCATATGTGTCTTCTGTCAGTTGTAGAAACAGTAGGCAGGACAATTTCCTTCTCCCCCATTGGTCGCCCCCTAAAACATTGCTCAGCAGAAACACATCTCCCAAACCAATTGCTCTGATTCACTTTACACTGAATGTATTTCTGGTAACATTAAATAAATGATAATCATAATAAATTAGCTTTTGTTCAATTTATTTGGCCCCAAAATAATTTTTGAAACCCTTAAACACAATTACTATGCTAAACATTATACTCTTTATATTATAGCTTAATACGTTCTTGGCTGACTTTTTATTCATTTGTCATTTTCTAGTTGTCACATAAGTTCTAGGAGTATTAGAAATGTGTAACAGCATATATAGTATATATTAAAAAAAACTATTCTCCCAGATATAAGCTTTTATGATGAAATGTTTTGTTTAAAATGTGTAAAATTGAGTCTAATGCCAATGATACCAAATGTTCACAATATCAGGAGATGTAGGAGTTGAGGATTTCATTGTTTTACTAAATAATTCACTTATAAATCAAAAGTATTTTCCCCACTTATCATATTTACTTACTTTACTTATACATTTTAAGATCTATATAGAAAGAATTCTAGTGAATCTAGAAATCCTCATAGAATGAATGATGTACTTGTATTTATGGAACAAACCATCACTTTATTTGTTGTGATTGTTACTTTTTCTTTAACCTACTTAGATCATGTAGTTACAACTCCAATAGTTAAGTTTTAAAGTTTAACACATCATTAAATGTGAAAAAAATGAAGGCACTCATTGTCAAAAGATTGATGGTAATGATTTATGAGTCATTGGCAAAACTACAAAACCTCAACAATCATGTATTTCTGGCAGTGTCTTAGTAACCGTAAATGTGAATAAAATCAAGAGATTTAATAGAAAAAATAGAGTGTGTAAATAAATACATGCAGTTATCCCCTATAATGCATAATTGAAAATTACCAAACATATCTTATTGTCTTTATGCTTACCTTATTGTTTTTATGTTTACCATTACCAATTGAATTTCTAAGTGTTGCTATTCTTATAATTGAGTTCAATCTTAACATCAATACAATATTTACTGAACACTGTACTGAACACTTGAAAAAAAAGAAATTGTAACATGCAAATTTTGTATGCCTTTAATTATTATTAATACTTATATTCACTTTTGATAATTTGACCTTGAGACAAAAAGCAAAGCAGAGAGAGAAAGAGTGCAAGAAAGAGGACCTGCTTCCTTATTTATAAGTATGCTCAACTGAATACTTACATAACCTTTTAGTAATAATACAACCTGTTTCTCATTATTAAGAATTTCATCCATTGCTCCCATAGGTTTGGACAGTATGCTTAGTTTGGTAATAGAAAGCGTTCTCCCTTTTTCCTACCAGAGATCTTCAAATGATTAGCTAATAATAGTCACACAATGATTTCCAGATGTTGCTTACAATACAAGGAGTGTTCACTTATCTTCCACACAGGATGGTGTGGGAATTGAGATTCTTTCATTGCTGTAAAATAAAGATCACAGTTGAAATATTTCCCACCCAGAATCTGAAATTCTTAATAAGAAGAAAGACTTCTCCTAATGCAAGCTTGCTGACTGATTGAAGAGATCTTGGAATTAGCTGCTTTAAAGCTGAATTCTTGATAGGCTAAAAGAGGGATTGGGTTGCTTAACAAACACCTTAGGGGAACAACGAAGAAATATTTAACACTGTTTTGGTTTTCTCTCTAAAGAGTGGATTTTCTTTCCAATTCAAAGGCAGTGGGAGTTAGTATAAAGAACTACCTTAGAAGGAGGTAGAAGACCCAGTTTCAAACTTCAGAAACTGAATCTCTGCAATCCCTTCCAGCTACAAAATATGGCCACTCCATATGTTTTTTTTTTTTAAGATTTTATTTATTTATTTGACAGAGAGAGAGATAGCCAGAGCAGGAACATAAGCAGGGGGAGTGGGAGAGGGAGAAGCAGGCTTCCTGCTGAGCAGGGAGCCCGATGTGGGGCTTGATTCCAGGACCCTGGGATCATGACCTGAGCAGAAGGCAGACACCTAACAATTGAGCCACCCAGGCGCCCCTCCATATTTTTTTTTAAGAATTAGTGTAACCCATCCCAAAGGGGCTTTGAAAATTATATGATTTAAATTACTAAGGTTTAATTGCAGTGATAGTCAAGCCTAAATATTCAAGCCATTCAGAATTCTTTACCACTTTGAGTAATTGTCAAGACAAATGACCTTTTCATTAAGTATCTTGAGTTCTAGCTTTCAAACACTGTTGATGTTGTGGTTGCTTTAAGAAAAGAAACTCAAGCAAATAAGCAGACATTTTTCATTTCTTTCCTTAGGAAATTTAGAAGAGAAAATAAGAAAAGACTGCTTAAAATCAAATGCACTTGTCTTTTAGAAATGTCTGAGCTCACCGAAGACTTCAGGCTGGACAGCTCAGACTGGGAGGGGCAAGAGCAATGTGCTGGGTCTCTTAGAAAAGGAAGGAAAAAGATGAGGGTTAAAGGTCTGCTTTGGCAATCCCAAGGAGGTAGAAAGACCTGAAGGGAGACAACAAGATCTATAGAGGCTAGATACTAAGCCCAGGGTATCTCGATCTCACCCAAGATTCTCACGACCCAAGCAAGAGCCTGTAAGTTCAGAGCCAAAGAACCAAGCGCTTACGACGTAAGAATTTTCATCACTAATCCCTATAACACAAGGCTAGAGAGATCCCTCCATTGCTTGGCATTTAGCAAAATACTGGGACACCTGCACAGTGCTGATTATGTGTGTGTTTGTGTGTGTTCAATGTTTTAATAGACTTAATTTTTTAAGAAAAGTTTTAGGTTCACAGTAAAATTGAGCATAATATGCACAGATTTCCCATATATCCCTTGCCTCCCACACACCCATAGCTTCCCCCATTATCACCTCCCACCAGTGTGTACCTTTGTTACAACTGAGGGATTTATATTGGCACACCATTATCATCTGAAGTCCATCATTATCACCCAAAAAATTCACTCTTAGTGTATACTCTGTAGATTTGGACATATATATAATGACACGTATCCACAATTATAATATACAGGGTCGTTTCACTGCCCTAAACATCCTCTGTGCTCCTCCTATCTGTCCCTCCTTCTTTCTAAACCCTGGCAACCACTGATCTTTTTACTGTCTCCAAGTTTTTGCTTTCCCAGAATGTGATATAGTTAGAATCATACATTATGTAGTCTTTTCAGATTGTTTTTTACACTTAGTAATATGTTTTTAAATTTCCTCCATGTCTTTTCATGGCTTGATAGCTCATTTCTTTTTGGGGCTGAATAATAGTCCAGTGTGTGGATATACCAGAATCTACCCATTCACTTACTGAAGAACATCTTGGTTAATTCCAAAGTTTGTCAATTATGAATAAAACTGCTATAAACATGGGTGTGCAGGTTTTTTTGTGAACATAAGTTTTCAATTATTTTGTGTAAATACCAAAGAGCACAATTGCTGGATCATATGGTAATGACATGTTTCATTTTGGGGAGCCTGGGTGGCTCAGTCAGTTAAGCATCTGCCTTTAGCTCAGGTAGTGATCCTGGGGTCCTGGGATCGAGCCCCACATTGGGCTTCCAGTTCAGTGGAGAGTCTGCTTCCCCCTCTCCCTCTGCCCCTCACCCCTGCTCATGCTCTCTCGTGTGCTCTCTCTTTCTCTCTCTCTCAAATAAAAAATTAAATATTTAAAAAATAAAAAATAAATAAAAATTAAAAAATAAAAATATATTTCATTTTGTCAGAAACTGCCAAACTATCTTCCAAAGTGGCTGTACCATTTTGCACTTCCACCAGCAATGAATGAGAGTTCCTGTTGTTCCACATCTTCACCAGCATTTGGTTTTGTGAGTGTATTTTGGCCATTCTAATAGGTATTTCATTGTTTTAATCTGCATTTTTCTGATGACATATGATGTGGAACATCTATTCATATGCTTACTTGTCAAGTGTATATCTCTGTTGAGATGTCTGTTAAGGCCTTTAGACCATTTTTTAAAAAATTAACACATTTATTGAGATATAATTTGCATATCATAAAACCACCAGTTTAAAAGTTAAGTAGTTTTTAATATGTTCACAGAATTATGCAACTATTACCACAATCTAATTTAGAATATTTTCATTGCTCAAAACAAATAAACAAAACACAAAGCAAAATAATTAACCTTGTATCTATTAGCAGGCATTCCAATTCATAATTCTAGCCCATGGGCAACCACTGATCTATTTTCTGTCCTTATAGATTTGCCTATTTTGGGCATTTCATATAAATAAAATATAAATGGTCCATATAAGTGGACTCATACAATATGTAGTTTATTATGATTGGCTTTTTTCACTTAGCATAATATTTTCAAGATTCATTGGTGTTATAGCATCTATCAGTAGTTCATTCCTTTTTATGGTCAAATAATGTTCCATTATGTGGATATACCACATTTAGTCCATTCATTCATCTTTTGATGGGCATTTGGGTTGTTTCTACTCTGTGGCTGTCACGAATAATGATATTGTGAGCATACACATATTAATTTTGTGTAGATATATTTTTAGTATTTTGGGGTATTTACCTAGGAATGAAATTGCTGTTATGTGATAACCCTGTTTAACATTTTGAGGAACTGCCAAAAAGTTTTCCAAGTAACTGCACCATTTTATGTGCTCCCTGGCAATGTGGGAGAGTTCCATTTCTCCACAACTCATTAACACTTGCTATTATCTTTTTGATCACAGCCATACTCCTGGGTGTGAACTGGTATCTCACTGTGATTTTGATTTGCATTGACTATCAAAAAGATGTTGGGCATTTTTGCATGTGCTTTTTGACCATTGGTATATCTTCTTTGGGAAAATATCTATTCATATCCTTTGCTATTTTTTAAAATGAGCTTTATTTTTTAAAGTAGTTTCAGGTTCACAGCAATATTGAGCAGATGTACAGAAATTTGTCAAATAGGGTTGGGTTGTTTTTTTTCTTACTGTTGAGTTTTAGGAGTTCTTAGTATATTTTGGATAATAGGTTTTTTATCAGATATGTCTTTTGTAAATATTTTTCTGAGTCTGTGGCTTGTCTTTTTGTCCTGTTGATAATGTCTCCTTTATAGAGCAGGAGATTTTAATTAATAAAGTCCACCTTACAATTCTTTCTTCATTAATCATTACTTTGGAGTTGTATCACCACACCCAAGGTCATCCAGGTTTTTCTCCTATGTTATTTTCTAGGTGTTTTATAGTTTTGAATTTTAAATTTAGGTCTGTGGTCCATTTTGAGTTAATTTTTGTGAAAGGTGTAAGGTCTGTGTCTAGATTCATTTTTACCAAGACTTTTCAATTTGGAAAGATCCTCTGTTTAAAACCCAAACTGCAACAAAAGTCTGGCATTCAAAACAATACTTATCATAAACACAAAATAATAAACTAAAAAATTAGCTGTATGATTGTTTCTTAACTTGTATCAATGATATAAAAATGTATTTCTTCTATGTATAGTATAGCTCCAGAGTAGTACATATAGCATAAACGTTTTATTTCTAAAATATACAGATACTTCCTAGACTTAACAGTTTATCTTCACTTTCCCTTTTTTATAGAAGTTCACTCTTCATCTCACATAATTTCCTGCTTTTGTTGACCTTGTCAATTTATTTTCAAATATTTTTTAACTAGCTTTTGTGTGTGACTATGTGTGTGTGTTTCTCTCTATATAAATGTACTTGAATTGCTTATAGGTTAATCCCTGCTTTATAACTTCAATTCTTGACATTTCATTTCTGAATTAGTTACTGTCATTTCGCTTGACCTTTTCAATCTTAGTGGTGTCCTTCCTATAAATACAGCCAACAAGAATTAAACACAGTAGTCAGAATGTGGTCTTATTGCAAAATTAAATACTGATAGGGTGACGATAGTCATTTGCACTTTGAAATAAGTACGTTGACAATATTTTTACTCAAGTTTGACTTGATTTTTTTCCATTTTCTAGGTTCCTGGAAATAATAAATTCCTTTTTAAAGTAAAAACATTTAGAAAGTAATTAAAATATTATGAATGGAAATGAGGAAACCTTACAAATATTTTACTTATTACAAAAATAAATGATCTTAGGGCTAGGTTATATTTAATATATTAAACAGTTGTAAATATTAATCTGTGATCTTATAATAAATTATATTATTAATTCATAGTCAAAAAGGAATAAAGAACTTATGTTCCTTTTTAAAAACTCCCTGCTTCATTGAGCTTACACCATGATGGGGCATCACCCTATCTTCTCCTCACTCTTCTCTTATACCAACATCTTGTTCATCCCATTGAAGCCAGTGAAGGTTTTAATTCTTTGATCATGCTCCTTGTCCATCCCTACTCCTTCCATCATTCTAGATAATTTCAACAGCTACCACGAAAATCCATCTGTCATCTTTGCCTCTTCAGTAATTGACCTCCTTGTTCCAATGATGGCTTACTTCACTCTTTCTAATGCACCCACTTCTTCAGCCACACTTTACTAGAGACTCCACTACCCTTAAAATAATTAATTCAAACATTCCACTCTCTGCTGAAAGCTCTCTAAGACTTGTTTGCTACAGATTCCAGTATGATGGTTCTTGAAACTTATTAAGACTCATTCATTGACCTTTTTGCATTCTTTCAACCAATTTGTCACCTCCTCTCAACACTTCTCTTTTTTTCCAGGTTGGATGCCATAATTTATCAGTGTAATTATTTCCATACAATATTTTAAATTTGTCTGACTCCTTGACTGCTGTTGTTCCAACTTGGGAAATAGCCTCTTTGGAGTACAACTGATTTCTGAAGAAAATCATACAACCAGGTGGACTGGTATCACTATGAATTCCTGATCCATATTCTCAAAGCAGTGATCCTTCCAGTATGTCTCTTCTCTAATACATGCACTTTCCCACCTTCTACAGTGATGGACTCCTGTGTTTTTACTCTCTGACCCTCCACACTTCCATCCTGGCTATGGCTTTACCTATACTTCACTGAGAAAACAGGACATTTATATTCAAACAATCCATCCATAAAATTACCTCCATTTACTCAGACCTTCTCTTTATTACCTTTTGTTGAAATAGAAGAAATATCCTTTCTTCTTGCAAAACCTAACCCCTCCTATGCCTTCTTGCTCTTAGAACACAGTTAGAAGGGAGTTCACCAAGGGTTTCTCATGTTTCTGCACAATGCAAATAGAAACACTGACGTCATGTATTCTGGACTATCTTTTCAAGATCATTTGTATAGTAAACATCCTTGGAAGATAAAATGGTGTTTCCTGCTGGGGCAGAGGGCAGATGTGTTTGCCATCCTGTATAATAAAGATAATGTTTTCCACCATGACAAAGATTGGGAAAGCTTGCTTTCAGTCTATTATAAAAGATTTGGGTTTCCTAACCTAAGGTTTTCTCAGCTATAAAGAAAACCATTGCCTTCAGCATCAGTCTGGGATAGTTTGCTTCACCCTCATAAAACTTGTGAGGCAAGAGAAATTGGCACAAGCTTGAAACTTAAGATTATTGTTCCATGAGTCATAAAGGTTTTTCTGTGGTGTGTGTGTGTGTGTCTCTGTGTGTGTTGTGTTTTCTAGTCCAGTAGTCTATGTATTCTCCAGCATTGACAAAATTGTGGCAGATTACCATGCTGGCTGAGATTTTTATCTTAGCCCTCTACTGTTCTTGGTAAGTCTTTGTTATACTTCTTGCCACCCTCTTGTAAATTTTAACTTTCTTCTCTATGAGATCATTCCTGTAAGTATTCAGCATGATCTAGAAACATCTTTAAAATAATTCAAGCAAACCTAAAATCTTTCTTGACACCAAATTTTCTTCCAGCTGTTTCCTTAAATCAGGTTCTTGTCAAAGATAAACTTTCTCTGTATCCACTTCTCAACTTCAATGCAATTTTCTACTCACAACCGTCTAGCTTCTAACCACACTTCCTCTCAGGAAACATCCTTGGAAGACCAAGGACTTCCATATTATCTAAATATGAGGCAAGCCTTTCAGCCTTATATTCCTCAATTCCTTTTTAGCACTGAACATAGTTTTTTAAAGTCCTTCTTTAAAATATATTTCTTTGCTTTCATGATATCATGTTTTTCTGGCTTCCCTTGTGTCACTACTGGTGCTAATTTGGTGGCATCATTACTAGGTTCTCCCTTCAACACATTGTCCACATGTCACATTTTTTTAGGGTTTAGGCCTCAGGTCCTTTCTTTTCTCACCCAGATTACTTTTTTCCAGTCATGTAGCTCTAATTATCATATCTATGTTGAGGAATCTTAATGTCTCCCTTGAATTCCACACTAGTATTTTACAAATCTCCTCATATGAATGTCTCACATGCATCACAAAATTAATATGACCGAGTCAACCACTACATCATAACCATCTCATCACTATTTTTCACATTTTAGTAGCTGACACTGACCCAGCTTTCAACTCAGATGTTTGGGATTTTACTTTTTACCTCTATTTGCCTATCCTTATGTGATGCATTACAAAAGTGTCATCAATTTTACCTGAGAAGTACATTACGATCTGTCTACCACTATGTCTCTTCATTTCACAAATCTAGTCTATGCCACTATATCTCTATCTGCTGAACTTGATAACAATTTTCTGCCTACTAATTGACTTTCTCTCTTCTTCCAGCCATCATCCCTTCAATCCTTCAAGTATCACAATGATCTTTAAAACACGGAAGTCAAGTTATGTAATTTGCCTTCTTAAAAAAATAAAGAAAGAAAAACTTTTAATAACCACCTATTACACTTAGGGCAGGATTGCAAATTATGACAGTGACTTACAGGACCTTGATATTGTCTGACATATGCATATCCCTCCACGTTCATTTGACCCCATGCTTTCTTTCTCTTCGACCAGTGATGCCAGCTCATTTAAGTTTTTTGGTTTCACCAAACTTTCTTCTTCCATAAAGCATTTTACCTTTGTGTATTCCCACTATCTTAAAAGCCCATAACCTTATTATTATTATTCCTTGTCCTTCAGATCTCAGTTAAATTTCGGTAAGAGCATATTAATTTTAAATTATTTCATAGTATGTAGCACAATTTTCAATTATATTGTATTTCTGCTTGTTTACTACCTGTCTTACCTACATAACTCAAACTTCAAAGCAGAGTCATTCATGTTTGTCCACTATAGCCTTCTGGAACCTAGAAGAATGCTTGGAACATGAGGGATACTTAGTATGCTTAGAATGTTCATAAAAAAATCAATGGAAAACTTCAATTGCAAAATAGAATTTTTTCCCACATAGAAACTTTCTATATTTTGTCACTCTTTTAAAATTCAAATTTCCCATTTTTTATTATAGGATTTTGATTAATTCCTTAATGTTGTCATCTATGCAAACATTCACTGCATAATCTTAAAGGTAATATAATTTTGTTGAGGTTACCCAGTTTGGTTATCTGAAATGTTAGAATGGTACCAGAATTGATTTTACTGTGTAGACATGTCTCAAGTTGATTACTAAGCAAGTTATATAATACTGCAAATTCTGTCTATTCAGAGTTCAGTCTAATCAAGCCACATTCAACTTTTATTACTCAGTATGTGAAGATGAAATAGTATTGTAAACATGGTTGACCAGAGAATCAGAAGGAAGCTTAGATAAAATAAATCATAACACATACAGAGTAAACAAGACCAGTTAGGAGATAGTTCTATTTTTGAGGCTTTATATTTCTTTCTTTTTAAACAAACCCATCAAGTAAATATTTATTTTTGGAATATAGTAACTCTAACATATTATATGAATTTCAAAAATGTTTTTATACTAATTTCCATTAAGTCATTGAAGTTCAAATTAAAATAAAATATAGGTGCTAATAGAGACTACACATTTACTGGAGAATATTATTATCTAAATAGGGGAATATCAATTCTTTTTTTAAAGCTTTATTTATTTATTTTAGACAGAGAGTGATAGAGAGAGTGCACAAGTGGGAGGGGGGAGAGGCAGAGGGAGAAAGAGGGAGGAAGCAGACTCCGTACTGAGCAGGGAACCCAACTGGCTGATCTCACAACCCTGAGATCATGACCCTGATATCATGACCTGAGCTGAACCTAAGAGCTGGACACTTAACAGACTGAGCCACCCAGGCACCCCATCAATTCTTATTTTTAATGTTTGGGAAAAAGGCAACTCTTTTTATTATTTAAATTCATTTATGTCTTTGAATATAAATTTTAGTTTTAAATTTTATACAAATTATGTGGAAGACCCCCAAGCATTATTTGTTCTAAATATAAGGCATCAAAATAATATTTCTGAAAGATTTTGGAATATTTCTGTAAAACTCAGAATCAGATATGAAATATTCAGTTAACACTAAGGAACTCTATTATAGCTGTCATCCATCAACTTGAGTGGTATTTGAAATAAGAACACACTTTTGGCTCACGTTTTGGTATTATTTTAAGATTCCTTGTTCTGAACTTGAGTTGGATGTGAGAACATAATTTTGGCTGTCAGTGAAAATGCTATCAGAGATACACATAATCTGGTCATTGCAGAAGTTTTAGAAAATAAATAGACAATGTATTATAAATGAATAGATAGAAATGAGCTATATAATGAGTTTTTCCCATGTGGTAAAATTTTCTTCTCTTGTGGGTTAAAATGTAATAAATAGTAGTTATACTATAAAATATTACACCACCACCTAACAACTACCAAGTAACTTCTCTGGGTCAGACTAATAGTGTTTGTTATTTATAACATTTCCTGACATCATGGCCTATATTAGGACCTGTGCCCAATTTCAATGTCTAGAATCAGACCAACTTCTGGGATCACATCCATGAATCAAACTCATCCATGAGTTGAATAAAATTGGGTGCAATACTGCAGAGAGAATAGCAGTTGAAGGTCCTGTAGTATGTGTACACACCACACGTACACACACACACAATGGTATACATATAATAACTCATCACTGCTATTGACCAATGACTGCTGTGTGTCTTCCCGTCCTCCCTTTGCAAACGGAAAGTTTTTATTGTGCTTCCATTGCCCCTATTCCATTTATATGTATTAGATATGTCACCAAGAGTGGGCAAAGACCTTGTCTTTTAGCCTCCGGGAAGCACCTATAGACTTTATGGACAGGGCTCAGCAGAGATCTTGCACATCGAGTTTTGAACAGAGCATCTGGATGGGGCTGTGGGTTTTTTCTCATGAGGAGGGATGAGGATGTATCATTTTTATGAGAAGTGAGATGCAAATAATTTTTCGGAAAGTACAAGTTTAGGCAATGGCAGGAAATGTTAGTTATTTTATATTATTCTTTGTTGTACAGAAAGATTATATATCTTGTCCTCCATTTTAGTTAGACATGGTCACTGATTCTAGTTAATGAAGTGTAAATGAAGTTAACATATACATTTTCCAAGCCTGAGATGTAAAGTCTTCCCGAGCTCTTTTCCAGTAGAGAGTTGGAATACTCAAAGTCATCTTAGAAATCCCATGTTGAAGACAGTAAAGTCTATATCTGCCTGACTTCCTGCATGAATGCATACATGACATCATCTGGCTGACTTGCAAACTCATCCAGTACTTTTATAGAAGAAATAAAATTCTATTGTGTTTGAGCCTTTATATATCTTGGGCCTATTCACAGTAACAGCTAGCATTGTAATTACTATCTAGTTACCAAAAATGAGACATAAAATCCAAGTAATTATTTCCATGGGTAGTATATATTAAACATCTTTATATTCCTAAGAATTTCATGATATAATTAATAAGTACTAAACTCCTATTAATCACTGTGGTGAAGGAAGCATGACTAAACATTATACATGTCATCCATTTACTTTAAATAGGAATACAGATATAAATTTTACACTCATGAACAACCAGAGTTCTATAAATACAATGAAGGAAAATCAAAAGTGCTATCTTGTCAATTACATGGTGAATAATCTGTCTATGTCAGTAGTTCTCAATCCTGGTTTTGATGTGTGGACTCAATCCCAGGACACTGGGATCATGACCTGAGCTGAAGACAGATGCTTAGCTGAGCCACCCAGTCGCCCCAATCATTAGAATTTTTTAAAAGTTCCTGAAAATGTTCTACTATGTAGCCAGAATTGAAAACAACTGAACCTCCCAGCAATAATTTAGCAATTTATAAATTATATGTCTTATTTTCATCCCCAGCATAGGTTAACTGTCTGAGTATTATGCTGTCCACATATCACTCAGTGTTTCTTAATCAGAAATATAAATCAGGGCTATCAGTAAAAAAATACATATGCCAGGTTTCATATATGAAAATTCTGATTCAGTAAGTCAAGAGTAGTGAGATCTATAGCTTGAGACTTTCTATCTTTTCATGTGGGCCAAGCCAGGCCAAGCCAGGCCAGTCAGGCCAAACCAGTGCTATGTTTTTTAAACCTGCCATAATCAGAGCAATGTTTGAAATGATAAAGAAACAGATATAAATGAGAAAAAGTGTTTGCTCTTTAAACATTTGTCAAAATGTCATATTCTTGCTCAATTTTCTTCTTCATAGTTTTGTATTATCCTTGCTGCTGTGTCTGAAGTGCCTCTATAACAGAAATAACAATTATTGGTCTAAAATGAAAACTTTAATGAAGCAGCATAAGATGGAAAATCATTCTAAATACAATTGCATGAATTAACTACTCTGAGTGACTGGTATCCGAACCTTTTCGGTCTTGAAAAAAGGAAGGAGTTAGACGGGTGTCTGAAAGGAATTACAAGGACAAGATTTTCTCAAAGAGACGAGGGCTTCTCTCAGACAGATTAAAAGCAACCAGACTTGAGCAAATCAATATTTCTTTTTGTCATAGTTATCCCCATTGATCTCAATTTTGGGGGACAAATAGAATCCGTTGTGTATGAAATTTTTCTGTCTCTACTTGCTAATTCAAAAGGTTAAAAATTGGGGTACTTTCTCATTATAATTCATCTTTCCCAAAGGACTGCGGTACTACTCTATTTTATTGTTACTTATATAAAAGGAGAAAAATATATATTGTTTTCCAGATAGATAACTATCTAAAACTATTTTTAGAATCATAATGACTACTTTAGTCAATTTCCACCCACTGTATGAAAACTTTTTATCCAACTTCTCAGTAAGCACAGCCTCCTTTTGCCTTAAACGCACTGAAAGTCACTCAGGACAATAACAAACAGCTGATCTTTTTTCCTAGATTTGCCTTTCTAGCAGAGACTTAACTACACTGAGTTACTGGGCATCCCCTTCATCTATGGATACCAGTAATTATTAAAAAGAAATTGAAATTACTTCTATTTAATTTTGAACCCAGAAGTAGAGTATTGTGTCTAAAAATGAAATGTTTTGGAATTTATAACTGCAAGTGAGACCAGATTTTTTAAAAGGTAGCCATGGTTAAGTTACATAATTGGGTTACAAGCCTGAATATATCTTACACTAAGTGATATAATGTTGACTCCATTTTGGGGAGAATAGAGTTTTACATTTCTTCTACTTAAAGTCCTAATTGGACTTAGAATATAAGCAGAGTTGAATTTTCTGTCAGGGCTATATGACTCCAGAAGCAGACAGCAAGTTACATAAAGTTGATAAAGTTTAATAAAATTTATTTAAAAAGAGGTAATAGTTCTCTTAAATTCCATAAATATGTAGCAGAAAAACTACTCCCATGAAAACATCTTGACTGTGTTGTGTGACATCGTGGAAAACTTTTTATTTGTATTAATAAACAGTAACAACAAAAACTGGTGCAAGTTATAATGAAGGCATCTAGAGGACCCTGGTCTGAAATGAGAGTTGGAAACAATGCTATAGAGCAAGAATCTTTTTTATGACTCAAAGGATAAAGTGGAGAGCCATTGACTGGTTTTCACTGGATGATCTATAACCAGAGTTACAGAAAAAAGAAAAAATAAACAAAAAACAAAAAAACAGTATCTCAGTCTAAATCTTCTCTGTTATATTTTCATGAAAAATTCCCCTAAATTCCTAACACCTTATTTTTTCATGTGTAGACAAATTTTATCAAAAATCTACTAAAAACTATAAAGACTTTTCAATGGCCAATGTGATCAATATAATTCTTCAAGTTCCATTTTTAGTATCATCTTATATCATGCAGTTTGAATGGTGTATATTTTAAAAAGAAGAAGAAGAAGCCAGGGAAGGGATCAACTACCTTAGGAAAACTGTGGTGAAGACATGCCCATCTTTATTTAAAGTGAATATATGCCATCTATCAGCAAACACCTTTTTCCCCAAATCTATTTTGACATATTGTAGTTCAGGCATGTGGGAATATAGCTCTTGTGCTGTTCATGGTATGTATGTTTGTGCTAGGACAATGTCAGGAATGGGGTGAGTAATGACACTGCAAATTGAAGTCATCTGCTTATTTTCCACATGCCTGCCCAGAGCAAGCAGCTGCAAAGGAATTTCTCTTATGTTGCTTTGCCCATGACCTTGACCCCAAGAGTACCATCCTTCAAAGAGAATTGCTGAATCTCTTGAGAGAGAAACTGTGTTATTAATTTATTTATTTTCTGTTCCTCTATAAATAATAGCATATTCTTCTAGTCTGATATCAATATCTTAGTCCACATGCTTCTCTTAAAGTATGTTCACCACTGGTCATGAGAAGATAGGAAAGAACAAAACATTAGCTCACTATTGTGTGGACCCAATCAGAAATCAAATGAATGAAAAGGAGACTTGAGCATATATATTAGGAAAAAAGCAAGAAATACTATAGATATTTCATATGTGTTTGAGGAATTAAAGTCTAGTCTACTGTTATTATCATACGCAGGGATAAATACAGCTTACATTACCCAATTTTGACCTTTAAATAATACTTTTCCTACAAGAATTCCAAATAATGACGAGTTTCAAACTGCCACATTGCTGGCTGGTGCACTTGCCTAACCAAATTTCTACCCCTATATTTATCCGTGCACATTGTTTAAATAAAAACAAAGGATAGCTTTTTATCTGCAAATCATCGGAGCAGGCTAGGTCCTCTGTACCAAATACATGTATGTATGTATATATACATATATATAATATATAATGTATGTATATATACATATATATAATATATAATGTTCCCAAATTTACCTATTTTGTTTGTTTTTGGAATTGTAAATAATTTAAATAAGTAGGTAGTTTTGTGTTCATCTCAACATGCTTTACATTCTTAGATGACCACAATCTCTTTTCCATTTGGAACATTAACTTTGGCATGTTGTAATACAAAAAGAAGCACTGAACTTTAAGGGGAAAAATACAATTGTTTTCTGCTCCCATCTCTAAAAAAGATGTGTGATGACCTTGCGTGAGTCACTTGATCTCTCCGACTTTCATTTTTTCCCAACTCACAAGTGAGGATCTGATCATTCCTAAGGTCATTTATAATGAAAAACTTCTATTATCTATGATACATCACTATAGAGCTATAAATATTTATTTGCCAGTCATAGAGAATGAAAGGAGAGGTTATGCTGTTCAATTTTCATGAAAATATTGGAAGAAATTTTTTGACTTGCTTATAGAAGTGTCCAAAGAATACTGACAACATATTTGTTTTTTTTCTGGATGAATACCATTGCTAGTATTATACCATCATTCCTTGACGTTTTGTCTTTGGAAGCTTTCTTTCTAGAATGATTTGACAGTTCAACAGGAAGTATGAAGTTTCTTGGCATTTGAATACATACTTGATACACACACAAGCAATCTATATTTCCTTGCAGTATTTTTACTTGACACATCTATTCTTATTTTTCATATTGAGCCTCCTTAATCTTAGTAGCTGGGATCATCTGACCTCCACAAAAGATAAAGGTTTTCCTTGTTGCTAATTCTCTGGACAGCTTTTCATACAAGTTAGTCAGAAATGCTGCATATCTCCTAAAGTTTTCAAAGTGACAACATTGCAGGTAACCACCATAAAAACTCTGTGGAGTTATCTATCCCTCCTGATTCCAAGTGTACATAGGCATTCCTCTGAGACTCATATGACTGGCATTTAAAACATCCATTTACTGTCAAGAAAAATATAAAATTAATGAAAACTACAAGACGTATGAGGATCCTACTCCAGCATCACTACCTTGTCAGGTTGGCCTCTCAAATAGGGTAATCAACTCACCACTGGCTGTTCTTTATAGCTATTAATTTTACTAGAAATGCATCATCCTAGAAATATACTTTAAAAATGTGAAATAACCCAATTCAGCATCTCCCATCCTGGTGACCTAATTCTTATAAGTATTTCTGTCAGGGGTTTATATGCCAGTCTACTGTGCCCCTTGTTCTCACTTACTCTGACTGAATTATATTATAATCTTGTTTGACACAAGTTCCCTAAGAGAAAGGATTTTATTGCTCTTTTCTATTTCAGCGATCTAGAGCTTCTCTCTGCCTTTAGTCCGCCACTGATCAGTGGATGTTTTTTCAGAGAGATGTACATAAATATACCTCATAATTAGATGATAATAAAACAGTGACTTATTTAAACTGAAAGACAACTGATGTTTTCTAAGTTTCCATTTACTTGGCAAATACTGGAGACTGTTCAGCACAAAGAAAAAAGTAACATAAAATTTATGAGGAAAAATCTATCTCTTACTGAAATTGTTCATTTTGAAAGCAGTTCACTAATAAATGAAGGAGACAGGAAATACCTCCTTGCTTTGCATGCCATAAACTGTCTTTTGTAAATGACATCGATGAGAAATTCTTCCTGCAATCAACTATTGATTCCACCAGTCATAATGACATAAAGAACATGATATATTAGCATAAAAACATTGAAGTGCCTGTTTGTTTCTGCTACTATAGTTACATCAAAATTACATTTGTTTCTAAGAACAGAAAAAGAACATCACCCTACATTTTTTTCCTATAGTCTTCATGTCCACATAATGTTTAATTTGCTATAAGGATAAATATAATGAAAAATCGGAAAAATAAAAGTGTTGAAACACTGTAAGAAGCTATACATTTCAGCAAGCATTTAAAACAAATTTCTAATCTAAAGTTGATCTTAAAAGTAAAAACAAATGTGTATCAGTGGCTTTCTAGGTTTTTCATTCATGAAGAGTCAGTCTTACCAGAAACAAAAAGAGCTTTTTTTTCCCCCCCCCTTCAGGTAATCTGCTTAGGAATTTTAAATGCCCTGATATTTTTCTGATCAACCAGTATTTTTTTTTAAATCCTAACAATTTAATCCATCTTTTAGATTAGTATCTCCTGTTAGTCTTCTTTTTATATATGTGCATTTTTTGTTGGTCTCCTTTACTAGAAATTTTCCAAGTTAATTTTCTTGGTAGAAAATTACAAGGCTACCTGAGAAAGAAAAAGTTTAATTAAAAATATATCTCCCTCTCTCCCTCTCTGTCTCTCCTCCCCATTCTACACACACACACACACACACACACACACACACACACACACACACACACAAAGTAGGGGGTGTTTAAGCAAAGGGAGGCTGGGAGGGAGGAGAGTAAAGAGAGTGAAAGACAGAAAGTGAGAGATTATCTGTTCTTACTAAAGTGCTAGTTTATGTAATTATTTTTAAAAATCCAAAATCTGGTCTACACTATTGAATGGGTGAGGCAATGAACTCCAAGTTGGATAAATTTGAAATCAAACTTACTAGCTGCTTTAGGCTTATAAATTGAGGATATGATAGTACTTACCTCATAAGTGAAGTTGTCCATAGAATTAACTGAGTTTACTAAAGTGTTTAATATAGTATTTGGCCCAACAAAAGCCCTAATAAAATTTGCTCTCATTACAACACTGCTACTTTCCTTAAGGAATTTACAGACTAAGGAAGAACAGAGCAGTGGACAGAAAATACTAATAAAATGTGTCAAAAGCTGAGTTAGACTTCTGCCCAGCATGCTGTGCAAACCAGATAGTGGGATCTCAGTCATCCACAGGGTTCAGGGGAGGCTTGTAGAATGATTGCATCTAAGTCAATTTTTGTAGAACACCAGTGCAAACACACCTCACACCATGTTTCCAGAATTCACAAGCAATTTAAAACATACTGTGATTTTCACAGTTCTTCCCAAAGCAGAAGGGTATTTTATTTTCCCTAAAAGTCTGGAAGCATAGCTGGGTAACACAAAATTCCTTTAAAAGGGTCCATAGTACAGCAACGAGGAGAATGTGCTCTGGAGTCCAATGTACCTCCCTTGAACCTGGCTCTGTTTCATGGCAACCACTGGCAAATGTCTGTGCTTAACATCTCTCAGCCTCAGGATCTGCATCAAGAAGGGGAAAATTAAAAAAAAAAAAAAAAGAAAAAGAAGGAGGAGGAGGAGGAAATCATAGGAACACTCCACTCCCTTCGGGTGTTGTGATAATTAAATGAGTTAATGCTTATAGAGTCCTTAGCAGTGCCTACCATGGTGTAAGTACTCAATACATAGTAAAAATGTTTTATGTCTTTGCAGTTTGATATACAGTCTTAAAATTTATATCAGTTTTGTATTATTAAATTCCCATGATGTAGATGCTTGTTTTAATATAAGATGTTTCCAATTACTTAAAATTGAGAAATATCAAGCTTTGAGAAGATGTGCTGTTTAATCAGACTTCCCAGGAAGAAAGATTATTCATTTTTTCATTTAATACATATTTATTATATGCATACTTTAGGTTAGACATCGAGCTAAATGCTGGGGTAGAATAATGATAAAAAGGTGAACTTATAGCCCAGTAGGGGAAGCGGGCATTAATCAAATAATCATATTAATAAATGCATAATTGCAAACTGAGACAGTGTCTGAAGGCAATCAAGCTAATGAATGTGTCAGTGTTCTTTAGGGAAGTTGAAAGGATAAAATAAAGGAATCTGATTTAGATGAAGGAGAATGGTGATCAGTGGAAGTCTGAACAGAAAAACCATGGGATAGATAAGAGCTACTTGCTCAAATTGGAGGGAAAAATGGGGAGTCGGAGCACTCCTGGCCAAAGGAACAGACTATCTGGAGGCTTGTGTCAGCTGAGTGAAAGCAGGACACATTCACAGAACAGAACACGGGTTAGTTGGAGCAGGGAGAGAGAAAGGGAGAGAAGTCTGAGATGGAGTTGGGACAGCCAGGCTGAGTTTTGAATGCCCCGTTATGGATTTGAGTCTCTGAAGGGCAATAGAATGAAACTACAGGGTTCTCAGCAGTAGTGATGTGGTGAGGAGATGTTCATTGTGTGAACCGCTCAAGGTACAGAGAAAGGGCAGGGCAGGAGGGCCTGAGAGAATGTGGGAGAACTCCAACAGGATATGTGAGTCCAGGCCCTCAGAGAAGCAGAGATTAGATGTGCAAGAAAGTGGGAAGAGAGCTGGAAGATATAGTGGAAGTCATCAGACTCTCCTTTGAAAGGGAGAGAGGGCAGGAAGACACATGAGATAGAAAGACTTAGCCCACGGTTCACACCACTGATGGGAAGCTCTTGAGCTAAAGTTTTCTTTTAGGTGAATCCTATGTCTCCTGGGAATGGGCCTACCTTGGCGTGCCTGTCATGCTCAGTTGCTGCCTGGGGGCATTTCCCAGAAAGTTTGGCCTAAACATAACGGGTGATGATTTCAGAGTGCTGCAGCTGGGCCCTCTGTCAACTGCATGCTTTGGTCAAATACACTCAGCAGAGCAGATCTGAGAGGTGCAGTTTCAAGTGCATAAGAAGGAAATAGACAGGTACGCTCAAGATTTAAGAATTAGAGTCAACATCAGGATGTCAGGGTGGCTCAGTCAGTTAAGCATTTGCCTTTGGCTCAGGTCATGTTCCCGGGGTCCTGGGATCGAGTCCCACATTGGGCTCCCTGTTCAGCAGGGAGTCTGCTTCTCCCTCTCCCTCCGTTGCTTTCTCTGCGTCAAATAAATAAATAAATCTTTAAAAGAATAAAGTCAACATCACTTCATAAGACTTTAGAAAGTTTTAAATGCCAATTTATCAGAGATGCCTTCTCTGACTACCCTGCCTATAAAAACACTTCTCTTCTCACACATAATTCTGTTCTCTCATAGTTTTATTTAAGATCTAGCATTTACCAGTTCCTGACATATTATGTTTTTATTTGTTTAACTCTTTATTGTCTGTCTACACTCTTCGCACATGATAATCTGTACTTAATGACTACAAGGGACTTCCTTGAATTTTTATTGCTGTTTTGTTAGCAACTGAAACAGTATAGCCATTTAAGATCTATTTGTTGAAAAATGAATGGGGGGTGGTTTTGGGGTGAAAGAAGGGAAATTGTCAAAGAACTGTCCCAGTTTTATGGTATACTCAAACTGGATAGATGATGGTTCATTCACTGATGAAGTGCACACTGGAAATCTTGGGCAGGTGGGTCAGAAAGTAACGAATTTTTCCCTGTACTTGAGTTTGAAATTCCTTTGAGACATACAAATAGAGCTTTTATCCTTTGTTAATAAGCAAAATATTATAGCATAAAATTTAATGCAAGTAATAGAAAGTTGCAAGTGTAAGTATGAGTTAACTCAGGTTGTGCTGGCCATTTTATAACCTACTAAAGAGCTGCAATCTGAGAATTACCCTGTAGAATCCACACATAATATCCATCAAAATGCCATTAAGAGTTGACTGAAGAGATTAACATATAAAGGTAATGTTTAAAGGGAGATTATTTAGTCATGAAAGCAGAGAAAAGGGGAAAAAAAATCACAGAAATAGAAAATTCCAGTATCTGTTTGGACACTTTCAAGGAAGGCATTGGGTATTTAGAATTGCATTCCCTTGGCAAAACCTTCCTTCTGTGAAATAGATATGCAAAGCTATGTTAGCAAATATTATAAAATATTTGAATAATTGAAATCCCTTAACTCCGATTACATGCTGAAATCTTGCCATTTGCAACGACGTGGATGGAACCGGAGGGTATTATGCTGAGTGAAATAAGTCAATCAGAGAAAGACATGTATTATATGACCTCACTGATATGAGGAATTCTTAATCTCAGGAAACAAACTGAGGGTTGCTGGGGTGGTGAGGGGTGGGAGGCATGGGGTGGCTGGGTGATAGACATTGGGGAGGGTATGTGCTATGGTGAGTGCTGTTAATTGTGTAAGACTGTTGAATCACAGACCTGTACCTCTGAAACAAATAATACATTATATGTAAAAAAAAGAAGAAGAAGAAGATAGCAGGAGGGGAAGAATGAAGTGGGGGGAAATCGGAGGGGGAGACGAACCATGATAGACTATGGACTCTGAGAAACAAACTGAGGGTTCTAGAGGGGAGGAGAGTGGGGGAATGGGTTAGCCTGGCGATGGGTATTAAAAAGGGCACGTTCTGCATGGAGCACTGGGTGTTATGAACAAACAATGAATCATGGAACACTACACCAAAACAAATTATGTAATATATGGTGATTAACATAACAATAAAAAAATTTAAAAAAAACTAATGATGTAATGTATGGTGATTAATATAATAAAAAATAAATTAAATTAACCTTCTTATGGTTGATTTGTTTTTACAAATTGTCTTGTCTACCAGAAAAGTAAGATCATATAATAATTTCTAATTATGAATTAGTGATTTGGAATCCTGACTTCATGTAAATCTCTCTTGGGCTCAGTTAATGTGTGCCCCTCTCCCATTCCTAAGAGAGGTCATAAAGCAGGTCATATTATATTAACAAAATCCAGCTTCAGAGCATCCACGGTGTAAGGCCAGATCCTGCATCTGATAAACTCACCAAAGTAATAAAATGCCACCCTGAGACTTCTTGGAAGTCAGCCTACTAAATATTGTTTTCTGTGGCAAAATCTGGACTTTGCTAGTACATTAGGAGTAAAAAAAATTAACTTTAAATTTGATGCCAAGTTAAATGGTAGTTGGCTTGGTCTCAAGGATAGATCAATTTTTCCTCTCAGCAGTGACTCATTTTGTCCCTCCAGGAGCAAAAAGGAATTCAAGGCAATTGATATTTAATTGTGGGCCATAAAATGAGTATCCATGTGAATCCAGTCATGCCCATCTACTGTCTAGTTGTGATGTTTGACACCCCCAGCTCTCTGACTCACAGCTTTCATGTTTGCAAGATAGAGATAACAATATCTACTATACAAAATTGCTTTGAAAAACACATGACATGGTGTATATGTGAAGTTCTGTGACACGTAGTAAACACCCAATAAATAGTGATTAAAACATTATAAATGTATGGAAATCCAGAAAGGAAAAAAAAACATTCAATAAACTTACTCTTATTTCCTCTTCACTTACTTCCCACTTGATTCTGAGAAGGCAATACATACTTTGTGTTCACTGGTTAACTTCCCTTTGGCAAATTATGGTATTAATTGATAGCAGGGCAGTATATACTTGGCCAGAATAATTAAGTAAATGTCCATAAGAGCTGTGCGTAGATCACCCATAAACAAGCAATCCTGGCTTTGCACGGTGCTGTGTTAAGTGCAACTCCCGCCTCTGGTAGCCAGGCAAAGCACAGACGCAGTTCCTATAGATAACAACATTCAGTCAATACGGTTAGCGGAGAGTAAAGACTGCCTATAGTGTAATTAGCCCATGAATCATTAACATCCGTGGATATAGTTATCCTTTTGTTCTTTCATCTATTTTAGGAAGATGACATTCATAAATACAACATTGGTCAATCTTCTGTTCCTATATCGTGGCTGCTGTTGGTCAGAACAGATGCATATGGATGGCATTCTCTCAAGAGTCCATCCTCCCTCTCCCAAATTTGTGCTTCTTTATTTGCTCTTGTTAAAGAGGTTAGTATGCTTCTTGAACTTTGAAATGATTAACTTTTTTCTTTGTTGTCCCTCATATCAAAAGTAAGTACCATCATTGTTGGCCTTGAGCTAATCTGGTAGAGCCATACCTCTCCTCTCACTAGAATTTTATTGCTTCCACAAGAAATCATCCTGCCATTATCTTGCCCTGGATGAGTCCATAGTTTTCCACCTTGTCTGCTTTGCCTCTTTTTTCACCAAACAAAACCAGCACTATGTTCACTGTTTAATTTTCTTAGCACACACATGAGATCATTGTGTTTCTCTCGTCACAAATCCCAGAACAACCAATATTTGGATTCAAGTTCCTCTTCAACCCAGGCCACAGATTACCTTTCCCATCCCCATTGTTCACTTCCTTTCTCTAAATCTATACTCTAAATTCAAAAATGTGGAACTATGCAATGTTATAGTTTTACTTCAGGTAGTGGAAACCATTATTGTTGTTTTCCCACTTCCATTCCTCACATGTATGTCCTATATCTTCCATAATCTCGAAATGGCCACATTTTCTCCATTTTTAAGACCAAAACAAATGTCACTTACTCTACAAACTGTCTTATTCTTCAAGCCAGGTGTTCCCTCTTCTTCTTTTCCATCATCACTTCCCTTAATTCTTAAACTTCCTATGATAGGCATTATTTTCCATTTAGTATAGTTTGTATGCATGTTACAGGTTTCCAATTGTCCTAGATTATCCACAGGTAGGGAATTTGTATTGGTATCATTTATGTTCTCCTACTGTATTTTGCGCTCAGTGATTTATATAGAATAATTACAACCAAGCACTTTTATTACAGCAAGACAAATGAATAATAGAAATGTTCATCCTTTAATCATTTTAAATATCTGTATAAGTGCTGCTGTACCAACTTAATATTGTTCGTTATGAATGTTCCTTAGTATAATTAGGCTTTTTATTTAAGAAATATAAATAAAATTATAGTAACATTTTTATGAGAAAATACACAATTACAAGGAATGTAATCCTCAAAGAGTTGTAAAATTGTGCTTATTTCTATTTCTTTTAATATTCATGCTTAGAAAGAGTTTGAATTGTTTTCAACTCAGTCTAATCTTTAGAAGAAAGATACTAGAACAAAATCCATTTAAATTCTCAGTTGCTATCTAGTTTAAAATCATGTCATTTAAATATACTTAGAATTCCATCTAGCAAACATATTAAGAGGATTATGTCTTCCCTCAAAATAAGCTCATCTTTTTTAGGGCAGAACCAATAATCAACCACCATCAAATCTGAGCTTACTAAATGTAGAGTGTTTTAGAGGGCTCGTTTATTTTTTATTTTTTTGAAGATTTATTTTCTGGGAAGAAATCCCATATTCCATTTTGTGTGTCATTTGAGAATTATAGCATCAGGACTATCACTGCAGACTAATAAAAAGAAGAAATCTTTTTAGGGAGATAGGGATAAGAGAGGATATAAGACTGAGTTTGCAGTTTCCTTCAAGAAACTAGCACAGCACTCTGCACTGGGTAATTGTTTTGAGAAAGAGTAAGTCTATGTATTAATTTAAATTAGGCACAACATACACACGTTCAAAGAACACTTTATGTCAACAAAGTCTGAGATCATTACCAAATTCAACAGAATACATAAGACGGTACAGGAACAGAAAAAGGCCCTTGAATATTTGAATAGTTTCTCAAGAAAAGAGGAGATATCTTGGTGCAAATAAACTATTATATCTCAAGCCAATGTAATGTTCCATAAAGGCATGTAAGAGTAGTTTATTTATTTGACTTCCTTTTATGCATTTGCTGTTGTTGATCCATTCTACAAGTGTGAAACTAGATATTATTGGTACAGACTTTGGATTTAGAATGCTTGTGTTTATGTGTTTTGCTGCTAATAGTACTGTGACTTTGGTAAACCTCTATGACTCTCTGAACCTCTGTTTTCCCTGCCACACCTCCTATAAATATTCCTTGTTTTGTATTAGAGAAGTCTTATCAACCCACTCTTACACACTCTTCAAACTATTAGAAAAAATATAAATCTCACTTTCTGAAATTTTAAAACAACACAGAGAGGCACTGGTTAAATTTTGCTTGTTATGAAAATGTTAATGACTGAACTATTTCCCCAAATGCATGTAATGAAGCCCCAACTCCCTATGTGATTATATTGAGAGATTTACAGATATGACCTTTATAGGTAAATAAGATTAAATGAGGTCGTAAGGATGGGGCTCTGATCCAATAGGGTTGGTGTACTTTTAAAAGAGGCACCAGACCATTCACACTCACGCTCTCTCTCTCTCCACCCCCCTTTCTCCCTCCTCCTCTCCCTCTTCTTCTCTCTCCATCTCTCTCTCTCTCTTCCATGTGGAAACACAGTGAGAAGAGAGCCACCTGCAAGCTAGGAATAGAGTCTCATCAAACCCCAGCCATGCTGGCCTCAGACTTCCAGCCCCCAGACGGCGAGAAAATAAATTTCTGTTATTTAAGTTCCCCAGTCTGTGGTATTTTATTATATGACAGTCCAGGTAGACTAATATAGAGGGGACTCAAGATAGCAATAACTATAAACTATAACTATAAATAATTATAAATATTCTGAGTCAAATAAACTGAAGTAAAATAAATCAACTGGAAGCACACTTCTTATAATTACATTCATTCAGTGGATTTCCATGCAAATATTTACATAATATATAATTACATGGGAAGATAAATTATATATTTTAAAAAACTATATATTAAGTAAAAACTGAAAGTTATAAAGCTTACCCAGCATGGGCCCTTGTTTTACATATGTGTGTATATTGGATATATGAAAATGTCAGTGGTGGTGATCTTTATTTGGTGAGAATATGAGTCATTGTAAATTTCTTCTACTTTTGGCTTAATTGTTATTTGTTTGAGATAAATCCATATTAATTATACAACATAAAAGATCAGCTATTTCAGGTTTTAAATGTAGTTTGACCATATTTTAAAATATTACAAGTTAGCACCTCAAAGAAATAAATAATAACAAGAACATTATGCAGGCATAACACATTCCAGATTTTGGAAAACTTTAAATATATTTCAAAACTGAGCTTCTCAAATGATAATGTCAGGAACACATTTAGACCAGTGATCTACTAGTGCAGTTATTAGCAAGCAATTTATGCAGTGGATAATCTGATCGACTATCTGATCTTCACTCCATCTCTACTCTCCAATCCAGCACTTTTAAAACACTGAATATTTTACCTCGAGTGTGATAGGTTTAGAAGCACAAATGATCAATATTTTATACCATCATACCTTTCGATGTTTAAACATTCTGATCGGAACCTGTGGGGATGAGATGTTGATCAGAAAATGTCATGATCTTCCCTTCAAAGTTAAGCCCAGAAATATTAAGGTGGCTGTGAAGGGTGGAGTGACGTTCAGGAATGGGGTAAAGTACACATTTATACTGATTGACAGACACTAATCAAAGTTTTGTGATCTCCTGTTGCTTATATTCTGGATAAGATATTAAGTAATTAAGTAATAAACAATCAAGATAAATTCAGATGGTGATATGTTAACATGTTAACAGGACAAAATGAAGGAGAGTGTTGTGATAAAGAGCTCTAGGAAAGGGATGGTTTTAATTTGTGTGGTCACGGCAGGGGGAGGGGGAGGCTCTATAAGAGATAAAAATGGAAGGGGACCTAAATGACCAGAAAGTGAATTCCATGAAGGGATCAGAGGAAGGATATTTTCAGCCACACAGATTTGCAAATACAAAGGCAGAGACAAGCTTGGCATTTACAAAGAACAGGACATTTAAAAGTCCTGTAGATGGAGCATACAAGCTGGGGAGCAGGTGGTAGGAGAGAAAGTTAAAAAGAACTGACATATGGGGTTTGTAGGCCAGAGCAAGGGATTTACATTTTGTTTTGTGTGGAATAGGAAGTCATCAGAGTGGCTTATTCAGGGTGTATTATGATATGATTTCCATTTGAAAATGACCTTCTGGTTGACCAAACTTATTAAAATCTCATGGAGCTGGGAAATGGAAAATAAGAATAGTTTTTAAAAGTGAATTACGTGAGTCTTAAGATTGAACACGTTTGAGAAATTTGCCTTCTGAGATGAGTGCCAGCATTAGTTGCCAGGGAGTCAATGTTTAAGTCAAGTGAAAACACATCAGAACCTACAACTTCATATAAATCTATTTGCTTTGAATCTGTCCCAGGAATGTTTACAAAAATAAAAAAAAAAATTAACTTGGCCTATGATTGATCTCTTGGAACTTATATTCTGGAGAGGTAAGTCAGACATTAAACAAACAAAAAAGAACATCATTCCCCATCCCTAAGGAATGTGATACTAAACAGCAAATAAAAAAACACCTTGACAGGTCAACAGAGAAACTGCAGGAGAAAGGAAAACTTCTCTCCCTTTTTGAACAATGGACCTAGCATTGTCATTTCATGCTGAGGCCCACAAATTATGCAGCTGATCATGTATATAGATGCTTTTAATTCTGTAAAATCAGGAGAAAAAACCTACCTTGTAGAGATATAAAGATTATGTAAAATAAAGCACGTATAGTACCTGGCACAATGCCTAACAAATATAGGTGGTCAATAGAAAATAGTTTCTGTTTATCCCTTTTCCTCTATACTCTTTGTCATTCATAAAGAACATGTCTGTTAAGTAAGATACTTAACCTTCAAGTTCCTTGGCTTTCTCGCCTATAAAGTAAGAAGATTGGGCAAGACACTATCTGAGGTCTCTCATAACATTGTTTTTGTCTGCAAACCAAAGTGGTCCCCATACCAGCACACCACAGGAACTAGTCATGGCCACAGTCAGGAGCACCCCCCAGCACACTTCTCTTAATTACTGAGGCAACCCGCATTGTACCTTGTAAAAAGAAGCTTCTGTTACAAGGATTTCTATTTAAGCTCTTGCACTTGTTTCTAAGGCCTTTGATGTTTTAATTATTGATAAAATATTAATATGTATATGGCTGGTATTAAAATGTTCTTATCTCATTATGAAATAGATATGCTTGCTTTTTATTTTTTAAATCTGCTGATTAAAATCTTTGCTATTTCAAAAGCATATTACACTTTGCATAAAAACCAATATACATCCATGTAATTTTCTGGAGCTGCTTTTAAAATATTAAGTGTTGGACATCATGAAGTGAAGTGTGTGAATAGATTATCTCTGCATTTGCAGGACTAAATTTATAATTATAAGTAACTTTTAAGATATACCACAAGAGGGAAATAATAAAAAAAAAACTATATGAGAAACTAAAATATTTTTTCCTTGACCTTCCACTTCACTCTAGCATCCTCTCCAAAATGAGAAACTCCTCATCCCGATCTGATTGCAAAATTCTCAAAACACATAGGAAAGAATTGGGTGACAAAATGAGAAAACATCTCTACTCTGTTTTAAGGAGTTGAAAAGACAGGAAAACATCCTGTTAAGTGGTAAGGGATTGAATGGGAAACTAGAAAGCAAATTTTCAGAAAGAGAAAGTAGCTTTATACAGTTAGGGCATAAAAATGGAGGCTGTTGTCTAAGTAGAATATAAAAAAACAAAGTAATTTATCAAGTGATTATTTCAGTTACCTTCGTAGTGAACAGAATAAATAAATGCATTATTTTGTCACAGGTCAAATCAAATAATAAATGGTCTGGGGAGGATAATTCACATAAATTTTGGTAATTATAAGTATATAACATTTATGGTATATTTTTCACATTAGTTACTAAACAGAACACATAAAAGAAGACGGTTTTACTTCATAGAGACTCAAATATATTAGTACTAAATCTGTGACACTAAAGGCTGAGTTTTCCTAAAATCAGTTCTAAGAGAGAGTCTGGTAATTAATTGTTGTCTGTATCTCAGGAAACATTCTCATTGATTCTTTCCCTGTAGCTAGATAAGATTTAGTAAGGCATAAATTTATTTTAACTTGAGACTATTAAAAGTTAGAATTCTAGGGATGTACAATGTTGAGACCAAGTATGTGGCAGTCGCCACGGCAAGCATGCGTCTTCAAGCGGTAGTGTAAGGTAGGTAGATCAAATTCACAAAAAGGTGATGATACAGCTACAAAATGACAAGGAAATCCATCATGAAGGGTTGCATAGGTTTATTCGTGAGAAGCTTATTATATATTCCAAGAAAGGAAATGTCATTTACTGGCTAACCTATCTGGTAGCTTTTTGTGAACTGATGAATAAATACATTCATTCCTGTAATTGAACTTGAGTCTTCCAGAGGAAAGCTGGTATAGTGCATGAATATATTTACAAAAATTTGGGTGAGCTTAAATGCCTTTCATTTAAAAGGTTTGGCTCCTTATTATCCTTTGTATAATTACTATATGATGAAGATGGTACTAATTATTACAATACTGTCCTTATTCAGTGCCAGTTATCTGAAGAGATCAAAGAAATTTAGAAACTTTCAACTGAATAATTCACTGTGGCAAGCATCATAGGAAATGCATTTGTTTGATGGACAGCAGAGCAGGGAAAAAAATGTACTCAGTTCAAAAGGAAAGCAAGTCTATTTTCCTTAAAGTTGGCTTTTTAGTTTTCTGGTATAGAGCTGAGAAGATGCCAGATAACCCTGGACAGGTCAATGGTGCATCTAACTGTGGAGCCCAGGAATTTAATTTCCTCAGACCCCTCCCTTATTTTTACAGCCTCAGACCAAAAGACAAATGGATAAAGCCCTGTCAATGTATAGGAATGAATTTGTTTTTACATGAAATGGAGTAAACCGACTGAGGAAGCAAATTCATACTTGACCCATCACTTCTAAGGGTTGCTAGGGAAGTTGGAGGACATTGTAAACCAGAAAACTATTTATGGTAAATGGAAGGATATCAGGATTTAGGACTCTGCTAAGAATGTTACGGAATGTCAGTCTGAGTATAATAGTTGGTCAGAAGAGAAACAGGGAAATATTCAAATGTATGATAAATATTTGCCAAGTGACTGTGAAAAGTATGGTTGACCTATCATTTCTTTCACAACTAAAAGCAAGAAAAAAGGCACTAAATTTTAACCTGTCTTTTTTTTTTTAAAGATTTTATTTATTTATTTGAGAGAGAGAATGAGAGATAGAGAGCACGAGAGGGAAGAGAGTCAGAGGGAGAAGCAGACTCCCTGCCGAGCAGGGAGCCCGATGTGGGACTCGATCCCGGGACTCCAGGATCATGACCTGAGCCAAAGGCAGTCGCTTAACCAACTGAGCCACCCAGGCGCCCAAATTTTAACCTGTCTTAAAGTAACAATTTATTTCCAACCAGAAAAAGAGATTCTGGAGGTGGTTTTGTAGATATGGCCATTAACACAAGATGAAATAATCTAGATAAATTATTTTTACTAATCGCAGTAAATTCCGATATTCACTGTGGCCTCCATAGTACCTCACCTATTGGAGCCACTCAGTAAATGCTTACAGGGTTATGATTATGTGGTATTGTTGTACTTTACAAAAGTTATTTTATATAAACCTAGATAATACATGGACTATTTGTCCCTAAGTAAGATAGACATTAAGATTCTTTCATTAGAGAGGCAGCATTTTGCAGTTTTAGGATTCTACTGCATATTCTGCTCAAAGAGTACAGGTTTCTTCAGAATTTATATAAAGATTCAACTATGAGTATGAATACTAATGTATTTTAAAAAGTTTAAAATCACATTCCATTTGTGTGTGAATGCTGAGAGATGATTAGAAGCTGTCCTCCAGGGTTCTCTTCAAGAAACCAGGTGTCTGAATTCTCAGAAATTGGTCCTTAAGGAGAGCTCTGTCTCTGGAATGAGAACAAGTTTAGAGAATTGTATGAATTTTATGCCTTCCTCTTCTGATCAGGTGCCAAGACAACTGCATAAAATACTGCTAAAAAGGAAGCATTAGGAAATGCTAACAATGAGGAGAATGAACTCAAAAGACAAAGAGTGAAGAGATTTCCATTAAGATGTCAGGTAACGCAAATATTGGCAGTTCCTGTAGAATTAAGTTCTACAGGTTGTTCAAATACTTGAAAACTGTCTAAAGCAAAAGGTGATCAGTAACTACCTTCTCTACTGATGGACAATTCAAGTGCACAGAACTTACCTCTCTTGATGTAATGAAAATAATCATCTGTACTTCAAAATTTTTTTAAAAAAATACACTTCACACAATAATATGTACTGTGGGCAGGGGCTGTGAGGTGGGGTGCAGGGTGGAAGAATGTACAACCATATAAGAATTAGTTCCTATTGTTAAGCATTTTATAGGCTTGTTTTTAAGGTTAGCATGATTAACAAACTATAACAAGAGTAATTATAATGCCATATATTCCTATCTTGTCTTTGATTATATCTATAACATAATTAACTATAATATATTTCTGATATGTTATGAATCTGTAAAATTAACACTTGTTAAGTAGATCCAGGGTGCCAGGTTGTGAGCCATAAGAGACCTTGAAATAGAGAAGCTTATGACTCACAGGTCCTAGAGGAATGCCATGGCATGTCTTGAGGGGTCACATGGGAAGATCAAGGCAGAGTGCAGATGGAGAGGCAAGACTTGAGACATATACCTTTATTAGGGTCTGTGAGAAGCGTATTTTGAGTTTCCAGGACTGAAACCAGATTGATCAATTCAAACCTAAAGAGCATGGTGTGGGTAAGCCCCATGGGAGTCCTATCCAAAGAGCATGTGAGGAGAAGGCTCTGAAAGGCAGGGAGGATTGTTGATCATGAGGGCTTTTGTGGGCTCAGATCAGAAACTAACATTTGCTTGTGAGTCTGCAGGCTGTTAGCACAGGAAGTGCTAGTGTCAGTTCAAGGGCTCTGTAGGCTGACTGACTAAACAAAATGGAAGGCAAGGCAGCAATGCCATGAAGTAGTTTAGCTTACCTTCAATATAATACAGTGTAGCATAGAGGGTTTTTTTAATTTATTTTTATTTTATTTTATTATGTTATGTTAATCACCATGCATTACATCGTTAGTTTTTGATGTAGTGTTCCATGATTCATTGTTTGTGTATAACACCCGGTGCTCCATGCAGAACGTGCCCTCTTTAATAGCTATCATGAGGCTAACCCATACCCCCACACTCCTCCCCTCTAGAACCCTCAGTTTGTTTCTCAGAGTCCATAGTCTCTCATGGTTCGTCTCCCCCTCCAATTTCCCCCCCTTCATTTTTCCCTTCCTACTATCCTCTTTTTTTTTTTTTAACATATAATGTATTATTTGTTTCAGAGGTATGGGTCTGTGATTCATCAGTTTGACACAATTCACAGTGCTCACCGTAGCACATACCCTCCCCAATGTCTATCACCCAGCCACCCCATCCCTCCCACCCCTCACCACTCCAGCAACCCTCAGTTTGTTTCATGAGATTAAGAATTCCTCATATCAGTGAGATCATATGATACATGTCTTTCTCTGATTGACTTATTTTGCTTAGCATAATACCCTCTAGTTCCAACCACGTCGTTGCAAAGATGTCTATCAACAGATGAATGGATAAAGAAGATGTGGTATATACACACAATGGAGTATTATGCAGCCATCAAAAAGTGAAACCTTGCCATTTGCAACAATGTGGTTGTTTGTTTTGTTTGTTTGTTTAAAGGTTTTTATTTATTTGTTTGACAGAGAGAAAGAAAGCACAAGCAGGAGGAGCAGCATACAGAGGGAGAAGCAGTCTCCCCACTGAGCTGGGAGTCCAACGCGGGGCTGGATCGCAGGACCTGGAGATCATGAACTGAGCCAAAAGCAGATGCTTAACCGACTGAGCCACCCAGGTGCCCCTACCATAAAGTTTTTGAGTTAAAACCAAAATGATACAAATTTCACTGGAAGCATGTAAGAAAATATTTTTGAAATGCAATATTTTTTTCTACCTTTTCTTCAATGAACTTTCATTTTCCAGAAAGAAGTGCTGTTTTGGGGTTGGATTGCTTTCTTTAATGTGCCAGATCTCACCTTGAGACCTTTAGTTGCAGGTACTTTGACACTGGTGATCTGATTACCAAGATTCTAGAGAGAATGCAGGAAAATAGGGCTAAACTGGAGGTATTAAAACATAGATCAAGGATCAGGGTGTTTCTTTTCTAGGAGAAAAAAAATATCTAGGAATTTAATTATTGCTGTTACCCTGCTTAAAATTAAATTAAAAACTTTCACTCTGACTATAAGATACCTGGCTAGGTTACACATTGACTTAATTGATTTTTTTGTTTTGTTTTGTTTTGTTTTGTTTTTGTTTTGTTTTGTTTTGCTTTGCTTAATTGTTTAATACACATGCATAGCGGTGTAAGAATTGTTAACCTGTCCTCTGTGGAAAACAGTTTCATCAATTAGAGTTAGTTCTTAGATACAGTTGCTTTTGCCTTCAATATTGTAGTCTCCATTCATTTCCAGTGTTACTGAGGTCAGTGCCTCCTCCCCCAGGCCCCGCACAATCAGTGAGGTTATTTAATGCATATTTAGTACAGTTACATTTCTTATCTCAGTATGAATTCTGTCGTGGAATCCCTCAACTTCCAAATGATTTTTAAAAATTGGTACACATTAAGATTCAGCATTTGTACTGTAAAGTTCTATGGGTTTTGACACATGCATTGTCATGTTTCCACCATTACCATATCATACAGAATAATCTCACTAAATAATCTCACTAATAAATATCCTGTGCTACATCTGTTCAATTCTTCCCATTCCCAAAACTACGAGAAACCACTGATCTTTTGAACCTCTCTAGAGTTTGCCTTTTCCAGTATGCCATATAATTCGAATCACACATGATGCAGTCTTTTCAGTATAGATTCTTCACTTAACAAGAAGCATTTAAGATTCATCCAAATACATATTTTTTCATGACTTGATAGCTCACACCTTTATTACCAAATAACATTCCATTGTATGGATGCACTATAGTTTATTTATCTACGCACTATTGAAGTACATCTTGGCCGCTTCCAGTTTTGGACTATTATGAATAAATCATTTGTAACTTTTATGTTCCATTCGGGGTGTGTGTGTGTATGTGTGTGTTTATGTGTGTGGGTATGTGTGTATACATAAGTTTTCAAATCAGGTGTGTAAATACTTACCACAATTTCTGCATTACATGGTAAGAGTATGTTTAGCTTATAAGAAACTACCTCTCTGTCTTCCAAAATGACTGTGTCATTTTGCACTTTCACCGGCAATAAGTGAGCATTCCTGTTGTTCTGCACTCTCACCATCAAATTATTGTCAGATTTTTTGGGGGAAGGGGGATTTTAAATGTTTGAATAGGTCTATAGTGTGATCTTGTCGTTATTTTAATTTGCCTTTTCCTAATGACAAATAATATAAATATAAATGTATATAATAATATTTTATATATAAACTTCTATCTTCTATGATGCCACCTATATATCTTCTAGGGAGGGATATTTGTCCAGAACTTTTACCCATTTTTAATTTTTTTGTTTCCTTATTGTTGAGTTTTATGGGATTTTTGTCTATTTTGGTTGTAAATCCTATCTCAGATTGTTTTTTTCAAATACTTTCTCCTAGTCTGTGGCTTGCCTTTACATTCTTTTAACAATACCTTTTTCTGAGTGGAAGTTTTTAATTTTAATAAAGCCCAACTTACCTATTTTTTTTCAGGAATCATCCTTTTGGTATCACATCTAAAAATGAATCCCCAAGCCCAGGTTCACATAGATTTTCTTATATGTTTTCTTCTAGATGTTTTATAGGTATGCATTTTACATTGAAGACTATAATCCATTTTACATTGAGTTAACCTTTTGTTTTTAAGATTTATTTATTTTAGAGAGAGAAAGGGGGTAGGAGCAGAGGGAGAGGGAAAGTCTGAAGAGGATTCCACCCTGAGCTTGGAATCCAAGACAGGGCTCAGTACCACAACTCTGAGATCACACCTGAGCCAAAACCAAGAGTCAAGACACTCAACCGACTGGGCCATTCAGGCACCCCTTGAGTTAACTTTTGTGTAATATATAAGGCCTGTGTCTTAGCTCCTTTCCCAAGGACTAGTTGTAAATGGCATATGAGATAAATAAATGTTGAACAAGGTGACTCACGATGGAGTTTTTAAAAGGTAATGAGGAAGAGAATAAATTAGTCACCACTAGCATTACTCTATCAGATCTCTGGTGTAGAGTTCTTTTTCTTCAACAGCTGACCACAAACAGGATAGGATATAGATCTGTGAATCTTGTACGTCTGATGTTACAGATGATTTGGTACACTTTTAAAAAATCATGAAGCAAGCCAAACAGTGATAAAAATATTATTAGATGTTATTTTTTTTAACTGTGCAAAGTGGCATAAATGCTTACCAAAAGGACACACATCTTGCTGCTCAAATCAATGACATGGCTAAAGGTATGAATGTGAGGAAGTTAAGAAAACTGCTTTTATAGGCTCTGGGTGCAGTCAATATACCATACCATAAGAAAATGCAAATTGAGAAAGTTGGAAACACAGATGATAAGAAGAGGCTAGCTGAACCCTCTTGAAATTTATTCAGACAATATCACTTTGACAAAGAATTGGCGGGAATATTTAAAATGCTGAATTACAAAGAGAAAATAAACTGGGAGTGAGTATAAAAAGCACGAAGTCATGGAAATAGAAAAAGAAGCCAACACTTTATAATTCAATTAATTTTGGTTCAACCACAATTTGTTAAGACACTCTGCCATGTACTTGGATGATAGAAAGCTCAGTAACACATTAGGCTTCTCTTAAAGGAGCTCACCACCTGATAGGGAGAAAGACACATGTTCAAATAATGTAAGAGGTATATCAAAATAAACTTATGTACAAAATAAGTGACAGCTCATTTAAGAATTTATAAATGTGATGGAAGTACACTCCAAGTAGAAAGAACAGCAGAGGCAATAGTATGGAAATATGAAATTGCACTGTATATTCTGGCATTTATGGACAATTCAGTCATTTTGGAATATAAAACATAAGAGATTAAAAAAAATTTCTTAATCTCATATTTTTTTATAAGGAGATATCCATGTGGGATCTGGTGATCTTATTATGCGTATGAATAGTAAACATAGCTTTAAATCTGTTCACTAGAACTCATCAAATAAATGATTCTTCTCTTTGAATCATGAAATGAAAAACGTTCTTCTGCCTGTCTATCTCTTGAAATGTGAAGTTCTAAAATGAGTCCATTCAGATTCATCTCTACCCTTTCATTTTGATGCCAGTCACACACCATAGAGAGACCAAAGATACTGGTTAAAAAAAAATAATAAAGGAAAAAATAATGTACACATAAATTATGTCGACCATACAAGTGACAGCTCTTAGATGGTAATCCACTATAATTACAGCATTTTAAGCACCATTATCTAACCATCCATACATTTCTATAGCATCATTTACCCAAGTTTGTAAGATCATTGAGAAGGCTAATATTTTATAACAAAATAGTAACAAAAAAAGCAATCAAATCCTTCCGGTTTTGTGCTGGAGCTGGGTTGTGAAGTTCACAGAAGCCAGTTGGGTACGTTCCTTTCTCAGCTCCATGTTCGGTGACCTCACAATAGCAAGCTGAAATTGGCCTCAGTGGAAGGATGTACGACTGGATATTTCTTTATAATTGTCTTTCAATATTGGAAGGGAAGTTATTCCAGAGTTTATAGACCACTTGAATATGTCTTTAGAAAGCTTATACAATTGGAAAAACTTTAAAAATAGATAAGGAATTCTTGATTGTGTAAATAAAGTGGTGATATGTTTTGGAAATCATTGCTGCTACTAACATTGAAAAATTTGCTTCCAACATGAGAGGAAGTCCCAAAATAGTGGAAGTTTTCATGTATCAGTATTTCTACGACCTAAGTTCTGAAACAGAGAACTTTATGAGACTATCACATAAAGTTCTTTCCTGTGAACCACGCTGAGATTCAGCATCAAATATACTCTATATAGGGAAAGGATGGAATGCCTGTGATTTTCCACCATTTGTCTGTATTCTGTGTATTAAGCTGTCAGGGACTATCTAAATCACTTCCTTTTCTGTCACTCTGTCTTTGGACAACATCCTTTGAGACACAACAGCATTCAGCAACGACCTTTCCCTGTCACCTCCCACCCCCCAAAGTCTCAAAATGATATGTAAATCCTGCAATTCATCATGCTCTGTGTAGTACAGGTTTAATTCTTCCTCCTAGGCCTCAATCTGCTGAAACATTACTCTGATATACAGTACAAAAGCAGTAACAAAGATGTTCATATCAGCCCATTGTGAGTTGGTGGCAGGCAGAGAAATCAATGAAGCCTAGGGGACAATAGCTGGAGTTTAAACAGGCTGCTGAAATTTGCTAAGATGCAGACAAAGGGCCCATGCTGAAAGGCGAGCTGCAGTGGAATTCCTTGGCCTCCATTATGTGGCTGAAACAATCCTTACTCAGAGAGTGGATTTGCATCTCTAATAGAGTTCAGGCTCTGTTTGTGAAAGCCTTTCGCTAGGCCTGACCCTGCGTCTCAAGAGCACACTGATACCCAGCGCCTGGCCTCTGCCTTGTCCCACACCACAGAAAGCAGTATCATGGGAAAATGCACTAACTTAAAAGGAAGCAAAGGAAGGCAAGAGGAAGGGGAAAAAATGAAAGGCTTGAGGCAGTTTTGGTGGTACTTAGTGGTGAAAATTACTTTGGCAAATAATAGAACCCACTGCTGGTAATTACTGCTAACAAGCTTCCCCCAGCCCAAATGTGGCACTTTGGGCTGATGGGAGAAAAGCTGATATAGGCCAAGCTTATTAAGGTTGAATGAAAGGGAACATTTTCCCTATGAAAATACAGCAATTCAGGAGCTTACAGATCTTGTAATCTAGTGCTACAAATTATTCAGTAAAACAGAAAAATGGCACTGCAATATTTAAAATGCTTCTTGGATTCAATTCAGTATGGTGCCCTAATCCCAAGCAACTGTAATCATGAACATAGTTGGTTTCCTAAACATGCACTCTCGGTTCCAAACAAAATATTGTGGGTACTTAATCTTCTACCTCATGCTAGGGACCACTGGGGAAACCTTTCATACTTGATGTCCAGTAGATAACCTGGCAAAACATTTTTCTTTTGGAGATCAAGGGGGAAAAAAAAAAGGAAACAGTCATAATCTGAAACCAGGCAACAGAATCTTGCTCAAACATGTTCATGACTTATTCATGATCTTAATTTTAAATTTAATTTTTTGTGGTTTGACATAGTAATGTCAACTTCTTCATCAACCTTAAAATTGCTTTAATTAGCATGAGAAAGTGATCACATGAGGTTATAGCATCTTTAGTTATTATATTAATGAAATATTGTGCTTTATTTGAGAGTAAGCTCATATTTCATGAGTAAAAATGAGTAGGAAAATAAAAGACATCTCAGAAATGTATTTTATTTATTAGTATATTTACTGCATACAGGAGAAGATCGTAGTCTTCTTTACTTAGGACATAAGCATTTGTTAAAAGATGAGGGTTTCTTACGTATAGCAATAATTACATGAAAGATAAATGCTTAATTCTGCATTTGGTTAAGTTGCATTAGAATTATCTGGCATATTCATAATCTTTACACATTCATATTGTCACAGATTTTTAAAAATATTACAACTGACTCCATGATATAAATGACACCTTAAGTATCTAGCAAACTACATGGGGCGCCTGGGTGGCTCAGTCGTTAAGTGTCTGCCTTCAGCTCAGGTCATGATCCTGGGGTCCTGGGATCGAGCCCTGCATCGGGCTCCCTGCTCAGCGGAGAACCTGCTTCTCCCTCTCCCACTCAGCCTGCTTGTGTTCCCTCTCTTGCTGTGTCTCTGTCAAATAAATAAATAAAATCTTTAAAAAAAAAAGTATCTAGCAAACTACAGAAATTTTAAGTATAAACTCATTTAATTCAGTGAAACAAAATCATATGCTACTGTGGATCTCAAAGGGTTCAATTACAACTTAATTTTAAACTTTGCAATGTAGTTTTGACTTCTTGATAATCCATTAGTTCTTTGTTTGAATGTATCAGTTGAATATTTCCAATAATTTGTTTTTCTGTAGCCTAATTACATCAGGCATGCAGCAACATTAAGAGACGTTGTACATTGGATCATTTAAGAATTAGTATAGACATTTAATCTGTATTTTTACAATATGACTATTTTCCAACTTGCTCAAAACACATTTTTTACATGTGTAAAATAATGAAGCCAAGAAGTCACACATTTGTCTAATCATTCATTTTGAAATATGCATGTTTAGTTCTAAGGCTCTATGTGTTTTATAATTATGTAGACTTTCAACCTACAACGTCCTTTATTCAGCGAAGTGCTGAATGTTCATATATGTAGGATTAGTGCCATGTGCTGTAGGTAAGACATTCACTCACCAATCAGGTCAGTGAAAATAGATTTTGAAAATTTTGCATTAAAGGAACAGAGTGAGTTTTTACTATTTCCTCTGATAAAAAATAAATAGCACAATGTTGATCAGATTACTAAAATTTTGCATATTAAATTTGTGACAACTCAAGATATTTAAAAGACTTTAACCACGTGTTACTAACTAAACTTAATGGTGTTCTTATAATCAATTAATTCCTATGTAGAATTTTCTATTTCATTATTCCTGTGCTGTTGTAAAATCATGAAGATGTCTGTTCCTTTATTAAGATGTTTGCGTAAGCTATAATTATTCTAATATAAATTTGTTTTTAAGTAACTCTGCATATGACTTATCTCCTACCCTTTTCTAGTAAGATGCTAAGTAAATCTAATCAAATAATTTCATCATTTACTAAATATAGTAAAGATATAATAGCCTACTACTTATAAAAACTGTGCACATTTGATCTAGCCGACTGCGGCTTGAGGCCTTTTAAAGGGAAATAGAATTGTTCAGGAGAATGTTGTTTATAATCCAATGAAGTAAATTTTGCAAAAGATGATTAATCTGTGATTTTAAAAAATCAATTTAACTTTCAAACTTTACAAAAGGATAATCATTTTATAATATATGATAATAAAGAATTATCTCTTCCCTCTAGTCCAACAATCAGTGAAAAAAAACCCATCACTGGGAACTTCAAAGAAGCTAAATAAGTGAATAAAGAATATAGCTTTTCCTCAGTTTCCTTTTTAAGCAGTGTAAGTTTTTTCAGATGGAAGTTTTCATGTACGCTTGTGTGTATGTGTTTTAAGATGTTATCATTGCCTTGAAGCACATGTACATTTAGAATAAAATTCTTTGGACTAATAATGAATATTATAATTAATTCATATGATTGCTGTCCTAATGTGAACCACATAGGATATTAATGTTGCAGTAAGAGGAAGTATATGTTCTTAGTGATACTTCAGGGCAAAAAATAAAAATAAATATATGAAGGAAAGGGGTGAAGTAATGAGGCCAAGAGCGAGAACAAGTGAAAGAGAGAGAGAGAGGGTAAGAGGGAAGGGGGTAGAGAGGCTGCCAGAGTTGGAGAAGCCTAGGTGGGGCCAGGGGAGGAGAGCAGAGGAGCTGGCAGAAACAAAAGGGAAAGGAGAGAAAAGAAACTCATTACTACCTGGTAGGAATACTGTAGTTCATGATTTTCATAACTCTGTATTCACTAATACGTATACTTACAGAAAAATTCCGAGTTTTTTTCGGTGATGCATTTCATCTAATTCATGATCACTTCTAAGACTTTACCTAAAACCTATTCTGAGGCATTTTTGTTTCATCACAGGGAAAGCCTGTAGGTGAAAACAGACTTTATGAGGAAATGAGCTTTTCAGAGCTCTGTTAATACATTTCTATGGAGAAAAAAGTGACAAACAATGATAAGAAGGTAACGAGTTTGAAAAAAAACATGCAAACAAATTGGTGGATCATCATATTCCTTAAGCAGTGTATCACATTTTTTAAGCATATGATAGAGAAAATTAAGGGAAGTACTAGTTTATGGAGAATGCTGAAACCGATTTTGGCTACTTTGCAAAAGTCTGTGTCAAGATTATGTATAATATATAATATACATGTCGCATAGAACATATATTTTTAAAAATAATTTCTTTGCGTATAATTTGGAAGCTGGGAAATGATCACTAGATGAGACCAGTCATTGAAAGTGGGAGCATTCTGAGATCTTCGCTCACATGGAATTCTCAGTTGTTTAATTTCCTACACTACCTGCTGCCGTTTTGTCCGATTTTGAAAGTGCGGTTGCCTCAGACACACCTGCCTTTCCCTTCCTCTCTCCAAGACAAGATGTCAATCCCTGTAGACCCTCCCTCTACTATCTCTCATGTCTGCCTCTTCTTTCGGTTCTAACCCCTTCCCTTTTTTCTGACATCGTGGCAACCTCTAAATCTCTTCCCCCTTTCTCCGCTGTTTACCTGAATAGCCCACTCTGGATGGAGCTGTCACATTAATTGTCCTAATGTTCGGATTCAACTGTGTCATACTCGTGCTCAGAAACTTTCCCATCTCCCTCCCGCCTTCGGATAAGTGTTCGCACTCCTCAAGCAAGTAGTCAGAACTCTCCAAATTTATGCCAAACATCCTTTCCAAATGTATTCTTGCTCTATTCCGCACATACCAACGTCCTTACAAAAGAGGACTGCTATTCCATGGGTTGTCATATACGTTCCACGTTTTAGACCGTTTGGTTCTACTGGAATCCTTCTTCCTCTCTGCACCTCTGTTTACGAACTTGGAAGTGTGACTTTTATTATGACATCTGCCCAGACCTCATCTGCAAGCAGCTACTCTGAAAATTCTTCGTCCCTAATGCTAAACAGGACTGTACCTTATTATAATAATTGCATAGTAAATTGCGTCTTTCATTCCCAAGAGTACATAGTACATTCCCTTCCCAAACTAACGCTAAATTAACATTGAATAAATTGACTATGTGGGAAAAGAGCGCTATCAAGTGTTTTTAACTTAACAACAACAATAAAAAAGGTATTTATAATGTCAACAGTTAGGTTATCAAGAGAAAAAATATTTCTCCCCCTTTTTAAATTAAAAATAGTTACATTGTCTTTAGTGGCAAAAATCAGTATATCCTTTAAATAAACTGGTCATTTCCAATTATAGATACAATTTATTACACTGAAGGATTTATTTCCAAGTTAATATTTTAAAAATCAGAAAATGGAAAATATTCCTCAGATAATTCTTAGATTTTAATTATGCCTGCACTAGAAATATAAATGTAGATAAATACTGCACCATACACTAGCCTTTGGGATATGCCTTTGAAAATGAGCTTCCTTCATATAGTCTTTCCTTAAAGAAATAATACTTCTATTTTGATACATTACAGGATATGACAATTCTTACAAAAATATTTTAGATCAATATAACATATAACGTCATAATGAAATTTATAAAACCTGTAATTTCCAATACTACTGGAAGCAGCATGTCATGAGATGGATAGACTTACTAGCCTCAAACTTTCCATAGAGAAAACCCTGTAGGCGTCATGGAACAGAAAGAAATAAGGTTTATTTTTTAATGGATACTTTGATATAATTCTTGATTTCTTGCTATTTTGTTTGTCCAACTGCAAGGCTACAATTTCTTAGTTCCTTTATTCAAGATATTAGCATAGAAATAAAAATCCTCAAAATTGTTATAATGCTCTAATGTTAATCATTTTTAAAAGCATTTCATTCATTCTTTCTATACTGAAATGAAGTAATTATTGATGTATTTTAGAATGAAGTTATAGAATTTTTTAAATCTCCCCTTTCCCAAATTCACAGAATGATCATTTAAGGTGGCTGTTATAAATAAATAAATTAAAAATAAATAAATAAGTAAATACAAATAAAGTGGCTTTTATTGAATTTGTTATGATTTAACTGGAGTATGCATTAAAGCTCTCTTAGAGTTAACTACGAACTTAGTAAACATAACTCTATAGCAGCTGAGGATCTTATTTTGAAGATAAAAGTGATGTATAAAAAATGTATATATAAAATATGTAGTGTCAACCTGCTTATTTGATTTTTTTTATTTTTTAAATTTTTCTTTCATTCTTTAAGAAGTCTTAAAGCAAATGACAAATCTTAATCCCATTCAAATTTGCTCTAGAATAGTACATTCTTATATTTTCCTTAGTGTTTCTGGAACTGTAACAAGTGTTTAATATAAAACCAGCAACAATGGGCTACTTACTTTCTCTTATTCTTTGAAACTTTAAAAAGTATTTTACTGATTTACCAACATCTTGGTGAAAATGGCTAAAATCTTGTGACTCAAATTTCCAATCTGCATTATCAACAAGTGTGGAAGAGTCATTAATAATTGGCTATTTTAAATCATTTCAAGCCTTCTGAATATTGTCCATGATGCAAAATGACAGGCCTACATTGTGTTTGGCTTCAGTACCTGAGGTGTCTTTTGTGTGGTCTCTACAAATTCCTCCATCATGTTGTGAAAATATTTTTGTATCAAGTAATGTGGTGCTATACAAAACTAACTTAATTTGTAACATGGCTTTCATGCATTATGGAATCTTCTACTAGTCTTCAATATTTAACAGACTGCTATGAAAATGTGAGAGAAAAAACACAATAATTCTTCTCATTTCATGTTAACATTTTACATGAGCATTATAGTACCATTTAATGAAATGCTCAAAATCTTTTATTGCCCAAAATTAGTTTTAAGTTTCTGAGAGCTCCAAAAAAAGAGAGGAATTTATTTCTTATATTCTGGGTAGAATAGCATGGTGGTCAAATGTATTTTTGGGAGAATTTTAAGACTACATACCGTGTAGTGCCTTAGAGCCCACGTAACATTTGCAGTCCCATCTTTTGGAGTTATTTTATCCGCTTCCATATAACAACAACAGAAATTTGTGCATTTACTTTTCATTGTAGCAAAGGACAAAGACAACCTACATTTTTGAACTTGAATTTTCGGATCATAATAGCATTTTGTCTCCTTGGTGTTCCTCCTCCCCCCCTTTTACCAACTGGGTGACTTGTTGAAGGGAATAAAGAAAGAAGGCCTCATACAGGGGAAGCCACCGATATCATTGGCAAGTGAAGCTCACGACAAATGAGATATTGTACGGGCAAAAACAAAATGAGCTTTCACGCAGGGCTCTGTCAGTGTCATTCAGCTTTGCCTGAATGGATAACCCTCTCATGATTTATCTTCCATTCATCAAGTCAATGCCTGGTATCTTTTCAGTTGTGATGGATAAGACCTTGCTAAATTGACTACTGCCTGCTGAGCATTGTGGAGCCTGAGAACTGAACAGGAAGGAGATCCAGTCATATTTCATTCATATAGTAAGTCAGCCATTCTCAGTAGACCTAAGGACTGAGGATTATAAAGAGCATTGTTTCAGCTGGCCCATTGGGATGGACCAGAGAGTAGACAAGGATCCATCTAGTTTCCTGGACTTGAAAGTCAAGTAGGAATAGGGTATCCCCTATTAGTAACTTCCACAGCAGACCAACTGGAAAATAGAAAACCAATTTGTTAAGAAGGAGTTGCTACTCCTCCAAGTCTTATTCTATTTTTTTTTTAAAGATTTTTATTTATTTATTTGACAGAGAGAGACACAGTGAGAGAGGGAACACAAGCAGGGGGAGTGGGAGAAGGAGAAGCAGGCTTCCCGCTGAGCAAGGAACCCAATGCAGGACTCGATCCCAGGACCCTGGGATCATGACCTGAGCCCAAGGCAGACGCTTAATGACTGAGCCACCCAGGAGCCCTCCAAGTCTTATTCTAGATGATAAACACTTAGCTAAATCCTTTCAAACATCACCCTTATTTTATTATGAATCATAACTATATCAGATACATATTTCCCCCCACATTTGATTAAAAAATGTTATTTAACAACAGTGAATGAGCCCGGTCGACTTACTCAGTTATATATTCCTCAACTACTAGAATAGAAGAATATCTAGCTCAACGAATGTCTGTAGGTAGATGGGAATGTGGCAATAATGGAGTGAGGTGGGGAAGAAGAGACGGAGGGAGGGAAGATAGAAGGAAAAAGAAGGAAAGAAAGAAGAAAAGGAGAAACCTATATTCATATATTGGATTTAGGATTTAAAGTGTGGGTATGCATTTTTAAGCACTGTGGTTTTTCTACTTTAATAAAAAGCAACCTGAAAACTTTCTGAAATACTTGCTTGAATGTGAGATGTGAACACAAAGCATCTACTTAAATCTACTTCATAGGTGTTGCATCTTTTGGTCCCCTAGATAATTGCCCCCCCATATTTAAAGACATAGGTGAATTGTTTTAGTCAAAAAGTGAGTACAGTTCCTTCATTAAAGTTCTGAAGTTCAGGTATCCTTAAATGAGAAAGTCATTGAATGTCTTCTGTTCGTAAAATCATGACTTCAAAATGCCAGTGTACACACTTAAAATAACTTCCACAGTATAAAGCATCCAAAGATATGAATGAAGAATACCTGCAAAAAAATAGGGACCGTTACCATACGGTACCAAAAATAAAGAAAAAAATTAACAAAACAAACACAGATAAACACAAAAGGTAAAATAAATAACAGAACATCTTATATCCTAATGCTCTGGAGATTAAAACCCTTATGATTATTTATTTTGTACACTCACAAAGAATTACTTGAGAAGTCAGTTCCATGTAAAAATATTATTTCCTTTATTTTTGTGTCTGCTTTTAAAATTTGATGGATTCTTAACATTATTACATCAATAACATATGGAAAAGAATACTAGAGGATCATTAATTCTTCTGAAATGTATTAACAAAGACTTTTTATAGATATGATGGATTTATTTAAGCACACACAAAATAGGGATGAAGCATATGTCTCTTGTATTACATTTCCAAGAAGGAGCAATCTGGGAACCTTTTTACAAATTTATATGCCCTTTGTTTGAAGAGTTAGCTAAATTTCTAAGCCCAGGGGTCAAAGGGGGTGCTCCACAAGAATATACCCTACCGTACTGTAAGAAGCATCATGTAAGAGAAAATAAATGGTCATGAAAAAGGGTGTTAGAGAAGAGAGAGAGAAGTAAGTGATAGCTTGGTTGGTGTGTTTTAAGAATTTCCTGGCTAAGCTATTCTCCTAGTTACATTTGCTTTGAATTTTCACTTTTTTGTTTACCAGATGGAATGTACCTTTTTTAGAAAGCAAAGTAAACAAAAAATACCCCCCTTTGATGGCTTAAAGCATAGACATCATTCTAAAATGGGCCAGTCAGATATTTAAGAAATGTCTACAGACAGACAGACAGACACACACACACACACACACACACAAAATGTTGGTGTAAAAAAATCCTACTGATCTCCAATAACTTCTTTTTCTGGGGTTTGGTATAAAACTTTTCAAGGATTAATAATAAAAATGTAGATTTCTTTTCATTCTTTGCTTCTAGTCCCCTGACTTGATCTGTATTGATTTCTCTGTTAATCAGCTGTCCCAGAGAATGGGAAAGGCTTACAGAAAGAGATAAATTAGAGTTAGTTTGTGTTATTTGTGAAAAGCAAAAGAATTGGCTAGGTGGGCTTTAATAGTATGGCTTAAAATAACGTTCTAAAATCGTCCTGGTATATGAGTTGCACTTTCTTTCTCTGTTCTATTATTAAAGGATATAGTTAACGATGAACCAGTTTGGTTTTATTAAATTGGCATTGTAAGACATCACGGTATTTTTTTAGCTACCATTAATTGGTTTGAAAAAAAGAATTGGTGGTCTGAGTTCTCATTTGTGATCCTTTGAGAGAATAAAACTGCTAACACCCAACATGCCCTACTACATAAACCAAATCCCACAAATGGGTTGGATTCAACTTTTATTCTGTAAGTATTTGTTCAGTGCTTTCTAAGTCCCAGATGTTGTTCTAGGAAATTGGGATACATCATTGAACAATATACAAATAACCTTCACATCCTGGAGCTTATATTCTGGCTATAGGAGGAGGCATAAATGATAATAAATCTTAAAATTATGATAAATAACAACCAAGAGTTGGGAAGGCAGGATACTTCAATGCTTTTTGGTAATTTATTCATAGGTCTGCTCTTTCACAAATCCTTAGGGCTTTCTACTTTTTTTTTTTTAACAAAATACTTTGGTGGCTTTAAACACTTAAGTAATCAGAAAGACCAAGTTTATAATGTCTCAAGGTTACCAAGTAAATAAAAAGTGACATTGGATCAAAAGCAAGAAACTCTAGCTTGCAGCCCAGACTTCACTGTCATCTATCTGAACTCCATGTAGATACACACATCCACCAAATTCACTGAAAAAGTAGATGGGGATTGGTTATCATCTGCCCTACTACCAGAAAGCATTTAGTATCAAATGATAGGATGTCCAAGGAAGTACTTTTAAAAGGATAAAAAACTCTGCACCTCATTCAGCATCTTACACAATGTCTGGCATTCAGCGGATATTCTACCTACATCTTTTGAAAGAATAGATAAATGAGTGAAGAAAAACAATTGTTCACACCATTTATATCATTCTTTGATAACCTGTTTTGTGAATGTCTGGTCTTTCAATTCAAGCTTTGTCATGATAAAAATAAAGTCTATTTCTCCCTCTAGGGTTGCACAGAGAGCATTTTTACACAGATTCTAAATTCACTTAAGTGCTTTTAATGAAAGAATTTTATTGAAATAAACAAACAAAGCCCTGTGTATTAATGATAATGAGCATATGCTTATTAAATTATCATGGTTCCATCAGGTGCTCCTTGGGTACTGTTAGTTCTGCAAAGAGGCTTAATTTGTATATTTTAGAGTTAGCATAAGTATATTGCCATGTAGTACATTCAGAACAAATGAGTACTTAGCCTAGCAACTGCTGAAGGATTAAGAAGTAGCATAAAATCTTTATGAAGTTTTATACAAATGAAATTTTTCTTCCCTTACGGCTGTTTTATTTTATATTCACAATTTGTTATTTCTCCCTCATGCTTAATATTTTTCCTTTGGACTGATAGACCAAAAATAAAATAAAATAAATATTGGAAAGCCATTCATTTCTCTGACCAAGTCTCCACATATCAAAAACCTGGCAACAGGGGGTAGAAAATGGAAGATTGAAAATCCAGACTCAGTTGCACTGTCACTTGGCTTCAGCCTCAATCTCGGTTATGTGATCAACCACGCATGTGAACAAAAGAGACATCCTCAGAAGAGAAGAGGGGTTTCTGATGGAAATCGCAGGAAGAAAGAATATAGTTTGGAAAAAAGGCAAGAAGATAGGTGTCAGGGCCTTGTGGGTTTTGCCCACATGCTCTTTGCAGTGATTCTTTTCTTCTTAATCTCCATCCTTCTTTTTCAGAATGCATTAGGCCCAATCCAGGAATCTGTTATAAAGGAGAGTTTTGTATATTTTTGATGTGTGTGGGAAAGAAGTGCCCCTGGGGAGGCTTTCTTTAGGAACAGATTTTAGGAGCATTTTCTGAGGGGAAAAGGTTTTAAGGGGAGGGCTTTGTTATTAATTGCTTCGCCTGAAATTCTGGGGTTACCTATTGGATGCTTTTTCTCATCTCTTGCAGTGTCATGTATCTCTACATAAATCAGCTATCCAACTCTCCAACCAGCCAAAGGACATGGCATCTTCAGAGGAAATATTTTGGGCATGAATGGTATCAGATCGGTCTTTTGCCTTTAGTTACTTTTGTGAAGGAATTAGGGAAATACATTTACCAGTAAAAATATGGAAAGTGATGAAAAATATAAGTCGATATTAAATTGAATCAACAGTATTATACCAACATGTTCAATTTACTTTTACTGTGAAAAAAACTTAAGACAAAAAAAATGTGGAAAAATAAAATACCACAGCCCACCCAGAAAGGGGAAATTTTGTTTACTGGGCACCAGAGTCAATGTTTATTCTACTTGGAGTTGGAAAAACAGAGTTAACTCTCTGAAATTTTGTGAGTTAATATGACACATGATGTTTCTCAAAAGATTCTCACTCAACACATATACTCGGAACTAAAGTACTAACTTAACTCATTCACATCAAGAACTAAATGGAATTACATATGTCTTGAGAATCTTGATACTTAAAATTTAATGATCAGATTAAAGTTGTTCCTTCTTTCCTGTTTCTTTTATATTCATGATGAACACATTCCCTGCCATCATAGTCATTAAATCTTAGGTGAGTAGTTGAAAAAGTGGAAAATTTGAAATAGAATAATTAAAAGTCATTTAATCCAGCAACCAATTTAGAGCTGCTAATAACAACTTATATATTTAATGTGTTGGATGAGTTAAAATAATGTCAGAAAGTCTAACTGAAAATTAAATCCCTTTTGTGTATGTTAAGGAACAGAAGTGAAAGAATAGAAAGACAAAGGGAAAGGAAATATTTTTTACTGTTTTATTCAAACATCCACACAGGCACACAGAGTTCTTCATAGCCACGTACTTTGCTCCATGAAGCACTCTAAATACAGTGCTAGCTTGCAAAATAATAACTTCCCCTTATAGGAATTAAGAAAAAACACTTAAAAACCCACAAAAATGAAAACCTTTTAGGGAACATTAGGGTTTAAAATGATTTAACATTAGGGTTTAATTTTTTGAGCTGTACCACCATTCTGAAAGTGTCCAGAGCCTATTCACTTTCTGGCTTAAATTAAAACATAGCAACTACTCAAACAAACCAGACAACTAACTGTATTTGAACCACCTAACTGTTGACTTTCCAGTATTGCCCATCTTAGCTTACAAACTTTAGTGAAGCTTTTTCTGATAGACATTGTAACACCAATATAATAATCATTAGTGCTAGCAACCCAATGCAAAATTGAACAATAGCTTTCCAATATGAATTTTAATATGAATATTGTCTATTATTTTTCTGATGAGACTGTGTTCAAGTTCTAATATACGCTAAATTAAGTTGGCATGTAGCTTATTAACATCAAAAATATGTCTGAGTCCTGAGAAAAAGAAACTTTTAATGAACATTATTAAAAATGAAAGAACAGGTACTCTATGTTTCTTAGAGTTTACTATGTGCCAGGCACTGTCCTGGTAGCATTTTACACATGATCTCATTCTAGTGATGAAAGAACCTCAAAAGTAGAAACTACTGTCCTGTATCACGGAGGAGTAAATTAGCCTTTCTCTCTGTTTCTCCCTACTTCTGCCGGGTGTGGATAACCATTTCTTAATTGCCACTGAATTCTCTATGAGATTTTCCATCTATTTCATTGCTATTTATATTGCAAATCCTGCCACTTGTTCTTATTAAGTCTTTGATGATGATGATGATGATAAAATCATAAGGACTAACATATTGAGTGAATAGATTGTGCCAGTTACTATTCCAAACACTTTACATATATTAGATAACATGAGTCTTCTCCCTCAACAGAACTGGAAATCACATTGCTCCTTTTCTATTTTGAATAAGTAACCTTGTCACTTTTGTAGTGAAAAAAGTTAGGAATTACTCAATTTTATATGGTCTATTCTAATATACAATACGCTTTTGTTTTATTTGATTTTTAATGTGATAATATTTAAGTACATAGCAGGCAAATATACATCAATGTAAATTTTATAGCTATGAAAATTATTCAGGCAAGAGTTTTATTGACCAATAAAGTTCTTGCATGTATCTTACAATTTTGTTTCATGAGATACTGTTAAACGTGGCCACTTCAATGGTTTTAAATCATAATGTCTACACTGCTTATGAATATAACTTTATTCAACCTAGTAATCATCCTTTCATATCCTTTCACAGCGTGATCAACACATTTTCACATTTTTATTGATCTCATGTTTACAAAATCTCCCCATTACTTAGCAGCAAGATAACTTATGTTGGGTATAAGCTTGCAGCAGTGTACTATGTCATTAAATAGTTGCCCAGGGTCAAAGGAGAAACCTAAATAGATGACTAATGAGAATTACCTTGTTACTCTGGAACAGTTCTGAGAAATAGTCTCACATACTATGGGCACTAATATCACAGACAATGAGGATGGCAAAGAAATGAGTGCTGATTAACTTTTTTCTCAATCATTTCTTTTACCTTCATTATTGGGGCTAAAAATAGAGCACTTTATTGTTTTCCATCAGGAGTGTCTTTAAATTATTTAACAATATACAAGCTACTGTTTTACTCTACTGCTAACATTAAAAAGATTGCTAATTCTGCCAGAGTGATTCCAATTTTATAATTAAAAAAACAAATCACAAGTGATTGAGTCAACAACCCTTAATGGTATTTTAAGTAATTAGATTTGATCATCAGAGCGAAAAAATTTTAGCAGCAAAAACTTGTTTCCTAAGAAACTTAATATTGTCTCATATAGGGTAGATGAATGTTTTAAAATATTTTTAGCATATTCCCTATAAGGTTCAAAAGACAACATTTTCTATCATCAATCATTCGCTTTGCTAATAATGAGCCAATCCTAACCATAGAATATAGATCAGATTTGCTGCCCTCACATTTAAAGTTTCAGGTTCTCCTGCACTGATTACAGGATCACCATGCTGAAAGAAGAGGGCTTCGAAGAAAAAAACAAGGCTCCATTAATCATGAATCATTACGTTTTGTCAGTTGGCAAAGGAATACTTTGCTCATTTATCCTTTGAATGAAATTAGTTCTGGCTCAGGCCCTTGTAGAAGGAAATTCTAAATTGTCTTGGCATCTTCCTGTAGCAGTTTGTGTATGTGCCATAAAATGGCAGATGGGGTTTATTAATGGCAGATGAGTTTAGTTTGCAAGGTTTTATTCTTTTCTCTATTTGATCATTTTAATATTGAAGCTCAGATAAGACTCGTACAGTATTGCTGCAAAGTTAACGGTAGATATATTTTATCTTATTAATGAGAGATAGAAGAAAACTGATAATGTTTGTGACACCAAATATAAGCAAGCTCTTTATTCCCTGTGCCTTCAAGAAAATGGACACAAATTTCCTTAAGTAACCAGGAAGAATCTAATAATCAAAATCATGGAAAATATTTACAGTAAGTATGCAAAAATGATAGTTTACTTGTAAACAGCGTTAGTCCCTCACTAGAGCGCTCTAAAGATTACGGTCATGTCAATTAATGTTTAACAGACATATGAGTAGATTTTGAAAAGCAGTGTTCCCTCATGAATAATTTCTACATAAATATTACTGCCTTCACTCAGTCATCCCAAGTGGGGGGAAAAAAAGTGTAAGTTTTCAGTATGAAACACTGAAAACTCAGCTAAATGACTGAAATAATAGAGTATCTTCTGGGTGTATTAATCAAGGGTTGAGTCCCATCTTATATCACTGTGTGGTCGATGTTTAGGCATACACGTGGATTCTCTTAACCATGAGTGCATGGCTGGCAGCAATCTGTAATGCAGAATATGAGCCTGCAATATGCCCCCTCAGGTACTTACTTAATTTCACAGAAGTGACACAGGTGCTGGGGAATATACACATATAAAAGTGTTTTATCATCTATAAAGAACTATTGACATGAAAGCTGTTATTCAGCCTAAAACCAGCAGATATAAGGGCTTTACAAATTGTTAATAAAAATGCTTTATGCTGAGTGTCCATATGTTAGACTTGGTGGGAGTTAATGGTGAAAATTTTATTTCAGTGATTTAAAACATAGCTTTGACTTGCCTTTGGAGAGGATTAATGTATGTTTAGAAAAATAAGTTGCATACTTGAAAATACTTTAGAACAGAGGAAAAGGGAAACAGTATCTTTAATAAAATAACTCCTAATCAAAGAGAAGTTGTAGCTGAATATAGTTCCCTAATATGCAAGTAGACTTTCACTGCAATTTGTGCTTATAGGAAAGTACAAAATAATAAATCTTTGGTTTTCTTAATGCTGCTTGAAATAATAATCAGTGGCTATGATAGCATTCTCTTTCAGTTTTTTAAAAAAAGTCTTTAATTTTTTACAACTGATAACATCAACCAGACACTTGCGTTGACTATCTTCTTAATCCGTTAAATGCATTTTTTACCAGGTGTGTACTTAGTAATACTTTTATTTTAATAAAATGGAAATAGCTAAACTCAAATTTGGTAGCAGCCTTGAATAATAAAAAAGTGACATATAAATATAAGGATTACAATGTTAAAATAAATTCAAGTGAAACTCTGCTGGTACTTTTCAAGATCCATAAATAGTCAGTCATTTCCCACAATGACACACAGAAAGTCACTTAATAGTTTAAACCACACTCCAAATAGATACAAGATACACTTACATTTTTTTTTCTGGCCACACTAGTGTTGGATTCAGAATCAATATGTCCACATTGCTGCCAATTACTTGCTTTATAGAAATAAAAGTAAGTTTTCCAGTAACTAGAGAAGAATAAGACAGTTTATGCCAGCACAGGATATTAGGGAAATGTTTGCTTCTGTTTCATAAATCACTATTGAATCATAACATAACTCCACACCTAACAGATCTATAAAGTGTGTGTTCTGACTCTTGCTACCATTACATATGCTACATTCCCCAAATACTAATCCATATGTGTAAAGGATGTCGCATATCTCCACATCAAGCACAAAAGGTCAGGATCCCGCTATTAGCTTCCTCCAGATTTAAGATGGTGATGAAATGTGTATTTCATTTTGACTGCCAAAAGATAATGGAATCCCCTGAAATCTCATTATCTGCAAATATAATGATAGTCTTCTTAAAGTGGAATAGCAGAAACGGAAGTGCAATGTTGCTCAAAAACTGGTACTGTAAATTGATATCTATGCACATTACTATTTAGGTCAATGTTTCATATAGAGAATAAGTTTCTCTTGTATTTGGGACCTGTTCTGAAGATTTGCACACATGCTGGAATTAGTCCTTTCTCCATGCTGGAGATTTAACATAGATAGATAGATGATAGATAGATGATAGATGTTATATATTTAACATATGTATGTAGTATGAAATATATGCATTTATTAACATATACATTTTTGCCCTGCATAACTTCCTTTCCTCCTCTTTTTTAATAATAGAACTCTGATTTCCAATCTTCCCTTTCTCCTATTCCGCAAAGTCTTGGAGTGCTGGATTCCAGTCCTCAGCAACTGCGTTGAAATCTGACCAATAGAAGTGTAGGTACCTGCATATAGACACATAATCCCAGCTAGACCAGTACCACTGAGGCCCCAAATTTTTGCTAGAGTGATTATAATAACAAATAAATGCTTATTACACGTCAGGCTATGTTCTAAGTGTTTTCCATGCATTTGATTTTCTTTTAAGATTTGATTTATTTATTTTAGAGAGAACAAGAGAGCTCACAAGCGGAGGGGAGGGGCAAAGGGAGAGGGAGAGAGTAAATCCCAAGCACACTCTGCACCAAGCTCCGAGCCAAACATGGGGCTGCATCTCATGACCAGGAGAGCATGACCCCAGCCGAAATCAAGAGTCCTACGCTCAACCAGCTGAGCCACGCAGGCGTCCTGTTGCATTTAATTTTTTAAATCCTTATAACAACCTTATGAGATATTGGAAAAATGGCATGTTCCTCCCATTGGAAGTTAAAAGCCTGATGCTTCCCAGAACCCACAGGAAGAGTGTCTGCCTGAGAATGGTACCTACACGGAGAAAAGCAGACCTGAGCAAGGAAAGGAGATCATGTTTTGGTGATATTGTTTGATCTCCCAGACTCAAATGTGAAAGAAGTCGGCCAATTAAAAAGCAATAGCTTAGGCATTACACAGAATAATTTTGTGTATCAAATGCTACAATGAATGTGAAACTCAATACTTATTATGAACATTACTATACAAATTATTGAAAACTAAGCATTGTTTTTCACAATGATATTTGCAATATAATGGGAATCAAAACGTTAAATTAACAGAATGAATCTAGAGCTAGCAGAATTCCCAGCTTGTACAGAATTGTATGGCAGGAACAATGTCTCCTTGAGGCCTTCAAATCATACCAGATTTATAGTGAACAAACATGTATTTGGCACCTATTATAGGAAAATACCACAGAAAAGAGAGGTTGCAAAGCCAAAAATCTACAGGGGCCATGCTGGTGTGCATCTGAGGGAATCAGACTGGATTTTGAAAGCTGAGCCAAAAGATCAAGACAGACAAGGTTTCTGTGGTACTTTTTGAGTTCCTGCAAAGCAATCATATGCTGCAATCATATGACACCGAGGCTTGCAAATTCAAATACGAAATGGACTTTGAGGATACCATAGAGTGGGGAATAAATATTCCACCTTCCTTCCTGAAATTTCAAACATTATTCTGTTCTTTTTTAAGATTTTGTTTATTCATTTGAGAGAGACAGACAGACAGACAGAGCATGAGCAGAGAAGAGAGGCAGAGGCAGAGGAAGAAGCAGGCTCCTCGCTGAGCTGGGAGCCCGACGCGGGGCTCCATCCCAGGACCCTGGGATCAGGACCTAGCTGAAGGCAGATGCTTAACCGAGGGAGCCACCCAGGTGCCCCCATTATTCTGTTTTTTTTTTAAAGGGAACTAGAAGAGGGATTTTTATGCAAAATATTCCAATTCTTAAATGTTTGCTCAATTTATTGAGGTATTGAGAATGAGAACACAAAACCAAACCAAACCAAAAAAGCCTACAAACCGATCATACCCGGTTTGCAGGCTGTCCATTGTGACCTCTGTAGTAAAGGATACAGACATGAGTAACACCATCAATTAGAAATGTGTAATTTGAAAGGTGTCTTTCGATATTTATCTGTTTTGCTACATTACTAAAATAATCACTAGACCTCTATCTCCAGTATATAGATGAGAAAACAGAAGTCCAAAGAATTTAAGTTAATCGTTTGGGTATATAGTTAAAGATTTCAGAGTTTAAACTTATGTTCAAATATTTGACCCCAAATAATTTTGAGCTAGATTTGGAACACACTACATAGTTTAAATCAGTATTGATATAGCTTTATTATTTATATATTTATTCCTCCCTCTCTCTCCCTCCTTTTCATCCTTCCTTTCTGTTTTCTTTCCTTCCTTCTTCCCATTCTTTATTTTTTTAATCCATTTTCTAAGCCATATTCCTGCTTGATTTAGATAAGGTCAGGAAGAAAATGGGTATATGGTACATATGTAGAAAAAGTCAAATGAAATAATTTGAATAATATTTAGCACTTTGAACTAAGTTCTGTACAGAATTGTTTGCATTGCATATTGATCTCCAGTAAAGGATTCTCTCTTCCAAAATATTCTAGTCACCTTCTTCAAATGTTGGTTTATGTATAAACGTTCTTTGGGCCTTGATTTATTTCTTGATAAATGAAATGTAATAGCACAGAATTTAAACATGTTTAAATGGGTAGCTCTAAGTTATTGAAACATCAATAAAGTTAAACCACAAGACTTTAAACCCTAGCTGTGCTACCAAATCAGTGTGTGCCATTCACCAAGTCACTACACCTTTTTTGTGAATTGGTCTCCTAAACTACATGACTGCTAATTCCTTTCTGGTTCTAAAATTCTGTGAGTATGTAAGTCTAGAATGTTTAATATATTATTAACAGTATTTTCCCTCTCTTACATAATGTATCTGTGCTTAAGCAAAATAGAATCAAAGAGTATAGTGCATATTTTATGTGATCATTTCAGATACAATCCATAAGAAGAGAGTGAGGATGCTCTGTTTATACTACAGACACTCCCAAATTAGGTATGATTTTCTAAGTGATAATACCTTCATTGAATTGTAATAGTTTTGTCTATTAATGCCTATGCATTCATTGGTCAATATCTTCAGTTTTACATATGAAGTTCCTATGGCTTTTCTCTCAGTTATGTGTAATTATTAAGCTCTCTGAATATTCATGTTATTCATCTTTTCTAATTTTCTTTCTGGGAAAAAAGACATACCTAGGGGTAAACATCAAGAATCACCAAGATGAGAATATGAATGTTAAAAAATAAAATAACAAAAAATATATAGGATTAAAAGAAAACAGCAAAAAATGAAGTTTTTACCTATATAAAGATTACAAAATAACAAAAAAGGACAGATCAACAATTTACTAAAAGAGAAAATACAAAATTTAAAAAATGTGTTATTGATGTCTTTCCCTTTTTTTCTGAATCTTGAGGAATGTTTAAATATAACTTTTTTGCTATAAAAGTAAATGTCTTAAAGGATAAAGATATGTAAATGAACTATATTTACTTGTGTGTGTGTGTGTGTGTGTGTGTGTGTGTGTGTATAATTTGTTTCAGTTCTAAAATTGGAGTGTTCTCTTGCCTGTAAATGGATGAAATTAAGAGGCATCCTGTATTCCATTGTTGCTGTTACCTTCCAATTTAATTATGTTAGTGTAGTGAAGAGTTTTAAAGATTTACTGGGTGTTATTATAAATGCCATTTTACTGAGATGTTGGGCATTAAAATGTCAGTTATTGCTTTTAGGTTAATAAAATGTTTTTATAGCAACAAGAATGGTGATATGAAGTGCAATGTATAAGCCCATTTTGATAGGCACATCATGTAATTATAGAAACTACTCCATGAGCAATCTATTTAACTCATTTCTCTTGACAAAGTTCTACTACAGCATGTTATAGAGAGCAAGATAGCCTAACCATGTATTTTGTTTTAAATCAGACAAGTTCAGAATCTTTGAGGAATACAGAGTCAGTTCCTTCATTCCTACTTTCCCAATGAGATGCAATCACTTGTCTGATGGGACAGCTATTAGAGAAGATGGCAAAGTGCCTCAGGTATCTTCTGAGGCTGATAAAACATAGAGTGGCATCGGATAGTGCCTGAACATCATTATATAAAATTGGAATCCTAAACCCCAGAGACCTCTCACTTGATCAGGTACATATTTATGCCAGCCACTTTGCAATACCTACTTTCAAGATAGGACAGAAAGGTTTAGTCTTCCACATAATTACAGATTACCAGATTAGTTGAGTTTTTGATGAATGCATAAATCTGAGTATAAACATTCATGTGCAAACATGAGAAAGTCAAAGACCACCTCATTCTGGGGAAGCAGTGCTCATCATTTATAAGCTAATTCCAGATCTCCTCACTTCAATTACTTAATTAGAATGCCAGTGGTATGGATGGTTTAATCCATAGTCAGAGGAAAACAGAAGAATATATACTGACAATAAAATGGAGCAGGATAAACAATCAAATACTATGGAAGAAGGAATAGAGAAAAAGTAACAACCAATATTTACTATATTTCATAATTAATTTTATGGACACTATAATAATCTAATTCCATTTTTTTTAAATATTTGATAGGCAACAGCTTTTAAGTCTCATGCCTTCCTCTACCCCTGCTGCTCTGCTTCCAGGCAAACTGATGAGAAATCCTGGTTTCCTCTTTTGATGATGACAGGAGATTTAAAGAACACAAGTCTCTGCCCCACACAGAATCCTCATCATGAACCCACTACCTAATTACTGTAAAAACACTGAAGCCAGTATCCTCTCTGCTCTCTCAAGCAACTTGGATCAGCTTGGGGGCTTGCCTGGTCTTCCTACAAAGACTCATTATGTAAGTAATGAACTTTTTTCATATACTCTTGGTGTGTATGTGGCAACAACAGTCTTGGCATCTAAACTACATTATGAGGGATTTCCAGTCTAATTCTACAGAGTGGCTACAACAGAGACAAAAACTCGTAAGGAAAATGCGCATGACCAGATGTAAGTAGACATTTTTAATAGTTTCAAATTATGAATGATGTCTAAATGGTAAGATCATAGACTATTAGCCCTTGCAGTCAAAGTAGTCATTTTCATTTCTCTTTCAAATTTTATGTAATATTCTCGCTCAGTAGATATCCTGATAAATATTAATGCTATGTCATAATAATGTTCACTTAGCATTTAGCAAAATGACACATTTTCTTGTGCTCCAAATCTTCTAACCTAAGGGACAAAAAAATGGACATTTCTCTTATACGTTAGTTTCCTAAGACTTCCATAGCAAGTTACCACAAATTTGGTGGCTTAAAACAACAGATTATTTTTTTCCTTACAATTTTGGAAGGCAGAAGTCTTAAGTAAAGATGTCAGCAGGGCTGCTGATCTCTCCCGGGAGATTCTAGGGAAGATTTTGTTCCTCACCTCTTCCAGTTTCTTGTGGATGTCAACATCCCTTGGTTTATGGCTGCATGTCTTTCTACTCTGTTTCATATCACCTTCTCCTCTGTGTGTCTGTATCCTCCTCTCTGTATTTGTCTTATTTCTCACTGCCTGCCTCCTAGAAGGACACCTGTAATTATTTCTACTGCCCACAAGGATAATCCAATATAGGTTCCTCCCTCAAAATCCTTAACTTAACGGTATCTTTTGCCAAATAAGGTAATATTTACTCCTTAAGATATAAGGTAATATTCAAAGGTTGTGCCAATTAGGACATGGATGTATCTTTTCTTTGAGGGAGTGACCATTCAGCCAATTGCATCTTGGTTAATAGGCTCAAAAAACTAAGGACGGTTTCTGTAGCCCTAATTCCATGTTACTGAGACAAGAAAGCATGTGAGCCGCCTACCTTGTCAGGTTTATGGAAAAAAATTTAGTAAATGTGAAGATAGATGTGTCAATGAACACAATTCTGTCTTCAAAACCGATCCCACCTGTCTATTCTCTTTCATACATCCTTGATTATCACAGTGAACCATCTGACATTGTTTCTGACATTGTTTCTATAAGCCACGCATTTCCATATTTCCGCACTCTGAGTTCTTTCTAAACTGTTCATTTAGCTCACAGTGCCCTTCTTTCCATCATTTCATGTTCATTTTCTTTTAGCCTTCACGATCTGTTAAAATGCCGATTGTTCAATGAAATCTAAGTAGACCATAAATTAATTTAGGAAATAGATTGTATTGGACACTTTTCCCCAGCACCAGCATCCTTCTACATACGGTTATGTAAATGTTTGACCAAAGAATGACTTGAAAGTGTGCTGGAATAGTCTGAAAAAAAAAAATAAAAAAGCAGGGCCCAGTGGAGAAGACAAAGAGGCAACTAGTTATTACTAACACAGAGATGTGATAAGAACTATTATGTTAATAAAAATATTTACTCTTATTACACAGAAGGACATAATAGATGCCATGAAAAGACATATGAGGAGTAGACACCACCTTTAGGATGAGAAAATCCTTGGAGAGAGTCTGGTGTATGAGCTAAAATTTGAAAGACACAAAGTCACTATGCAGTTGGGGAAAGCAGAGGATGGTGTCCTAGGCAAAGAGAATAGAACATGCTAAGTCATGCGGAGAGAACATGACACATGCAGAAAAGTAACACTTTAATTTTTAATTTTTCAACAGATATTTACTGATTACTTCTAGGGTCTGAATGTTTGCATTCATATGTTGAAATCCTTACTCCCAAAGGTGATGGTATTAATAGATGGTGAGGGAGGTAATTAGGGAGGTGATTAGGTCATGTAGGTGGCACCCTCATGAATGAAATAAGTGCTTTTATAAAAGAAATCCCACAAAGCTCCCCAGCTCCTTCTACCACCTGAAAATACAACTAGAAGTTTCCAGCCTTGAACAAGGCCCTTATCCGACCATGCTGGCATCCTGATCTTGGACTTCCAGCCTTCAGAACAATGGGAAATAAATTTTTATTGTTTTTAAGCCTCCCAGTCCATGTATTTTGTTATTGTGATTATGAAGATAATCACTTTTACCTCAGATTCAAATTATGCAATAATTTATATGGAAAACAGTCTCTACCACCACTGAAGGTGCAGATCTGTGTGCAGGAGATGCAAATGCACCTTACCACGATTACAGCTGGGGATCAGTGTGAAGACTGGAGCCTGGGAGGAGATGAAGCTATAGAGGTAGCAGAAGAGGGAGTGTAAAAACCTAATCTTCCCTGCTAAGGGACTTAAATTCTACCCAGTGAACAATAATGACAGGCAATAATTGAATTTAAGTAGAGGAACAATCTAATAAAATATCTTTAGAAGATCACACTGTAGCCATGAAAAAATGGATTGAAAGGAGAGATTATGGAAGGACTAGAAACGTGTTAGGAGGCAATCACAATTCAAGAAGCAAATTGTGTATGTTAAAGGAAGTTCTGAAAATCAATTACTTTAAGGGAAACGAATCTATGCTTTGTCTGTAAGATGTGAAGGAAGATTCTGACATGGGTAGCAGATTTCATTTACATGGCTATTTACTCAACATATAGCTATTGACTTAATAGTCCAATACCACAAAGATAATATACCAGTAAAAAAGTAAACAAAACTCTCAGGCTTCATGGCGCTTACATCAGGTTTAGTGGAAATTAAGCATACACAGGATATGTAAGTAAATTATGTAATCAGAAAGTTAAGAGTAATCTAGAATCTAGAGCAGGGAAAGGGGGCTGCTAGTGGCAAGGGGAGTCAGAACAGTGTGGTCAGAGTGGGCCTTTTTGAGAGGGTGATGGTTGAGCAAAGACTTGAAGCAGATGAGGAAGTGGGCCAAAAGCATATCCAAAGGGATATTAGGCAGAAGGAAAAAGCTATGGAAAGAACTGAGACACAGCACATGTCTGGCATGTTCAAGTAGCAACTGTAGGACAGTGCAGACAGGAATGAGGGAGGGGCAGAACAGGAAGAGGTGAGGCAGAATGGCAGGTGGAAGCCAGACCATGTACGACCTACAAGGCCACAAGAAGAAGTTTAGATTGTTTTCAGATAGGAAGGATTTGTGCCAAAGAATGACATAAATATACTTATATTTTAAAAGGAGCATGATGTCTATTCTGTCATAAATAAACTAAGGAAGGCAAACAAACCAAGAATAAGCCCAGTTAACATCCTACTGCGCTATTCCATGGAGGTGAAAAAACATTTCCAAGAAAAATCTGATGGTGACTTGGAGATTGTCGTAATAGTAAAGGTGATGAGCCTTACTTGTGTTCTGTCAGATACACTGGAGGACTGGAGACATGTTAGGAGAAAATCACAAGGATTCAAGAAGAAAATTGTGTATGTTAAGGTAAGGCACTAAAACTAAAATTATTTTAAAATTGTATTGAAAGTAAAGCCAACAGAATTTTCAGTTAGAGAAGAAGTCCAATCACAGTTTCGCACACTGTGAAGATACAGTGGGAAACTGAATTTATAGTTATAGGACAAAGGGAAGAGAACTAAAAAAAATTTTCTCCCAGTATATAAAAGAATCTAGTGCACAAGAATGAGCTTTGTATCAGATGAAAGCAGAAACTTTTCATCTTTAGAAATGGATTAGAAGGCAGGGATATGAATACTGGTGATGGTAGGTGGACAGGTGGGATGGTGTGAATTTGAGGAAGTTCTCTTATCATGATGCCACCTCCCTTTGTGAAACAAAAGCAGTTATTACTTGAGGATGAGGAAATAATATTTTGTGTCTTTTCCTTAGAGGAGGGTAGGGGCAGAGGGAGAGGGATAGAAACAGTCTTAAGTAGGCTCCACACCTAGTGTAGAGCCTGACACAGGGCTGGATCTCATGACCCTGAGATCATGACCTGAGCCAAAATCAAGAATCAGATGCTTAACCGACTAAGCCAGTGTTTTGTGTCTTGAGGAAAGGGACCTGGAGTAAAATAAATAGTATTTTAGGTAAACAGAAGAGTTAACAAATTAAAGAAATGCAGTTTTATTACCAGGCAGCATTATAAGTTCACTTGATTTTCCTAGTGATAAATTCAAAGTTAAGCCAATAAAAATGGCTGTTTGTATTCTCTAGACCTAGAAAAAAGTATGAAGTATATAAGGAGACATATTTAAGCAGGACTGAGAATGCAAACAACTGTGAATATTGGAAGAAGTAGAAAAGGAGATGAAGGTATACAGAGAGAAGTGTGAATGATTTACCATGGAATTTAAGCTGTGTTTGAGTTAGGGAGAAGGGGTATCTTGAAAGTGAAAGATACAGTGACAATGTTGTGACATCAGTGAAGCTCAGTGCCACTGTACTTGAAGGAATGATGAGGTTTGGATCTTAAAGGGAGCAAGCTGTGAACATTGGAGGGAGTGGTTAGAGAGTTGGATGCATGACGATTCTGGATGGGCACATTATACAGAAGGGAAGGTTTAATTTTCAGTGTGAGCATCTGTCTCCCATGATGTAGCAATCATGGATACACTAGTTAACAGAAGCACAACATGGAGCAAGCACATGGAGGGGGGTACCTTGGAGAGTTGCCTGGGAAGACGGCAGGCTTTGTGTGAGCAATAAATAAACATTTATTGTTTTACTAGCATGAACTTTAGGGATTGTTTGTTACTGCACCTAACCTACCCCATCTTGACAGGTATATTCCAGTTAGCAGTTATTGTCCATGACAAGGATATGACCAGTATGTCCATGAGAGACGAAAGAAGTTGAAAGACAGTATTATTGGAGTAACACAATTCAAGGAGCTGAAAAGACAAATCAATTACAAAGATTATTGATCTGTTTATTCAAATCACCAATAATTAAGAACAGTGAAAGTTTAAGGGATAATGAAGGGATAATGGGGAGCAAGATGGGTGTTGGTAGATGACTACAGAGATGGGAAGGTTTGAGAGATACGATGTAATGAAATGAGATTCAAGGTATGAGTTTAGAAACAGAGAAGTAGAGTCAATTTGACTGCAGGCCAAGAGTTATGAGGATCATGGAAGAAAACAATTCAATCATCTTTGAAAGAATACAGGAAAATCATTGTCCACATGTCAGTTAGAGAGTGGAGGTAAAGGGAACTTTCAGAGAAGATACTGAATAATATAAGGGTTTTTGCTGATGAGGGACTAAGAGTTCCAGAGGATACCATAGATTTTCAGGAGGTGGAAATACTAGAACAGATGTGTCTAATTATATGGGTTGTAATATGGAGATAAGGAGCTATTTGGGAATCTAGACTCTCATTTGGTAACTGATACAAACAGGGATAAAAGGCGTAAATGACACAAGTTCTAATTAATTTAAGGCAGATAATATTGGTGAGGATTTGAATATGAAGGAGTTGAAGGGGCTACTGCATGTCTAGGAATCTTTTTAACTGCTTCAAACAGAAGTTGGATGGCTAGGGAGGGACAGTCTTACCCTAAGCATGTGGGGTCCCCTCTTGATCTCTGCTAATGGCCAGTGGGGAAGCAAGGTCCAAAACCTAATTAATTCCTGCAGCTCTCACTGGACTCTGTTCACATCTGAGAAGCTGGATCTCCTTCTAGAATATTCAGACTGCTCTGTTTTTTGATGGAGTAGAAAATGGCCACAATATTTTGTAGTAGGTGTAACACTCTTCATTTTAGAGACAAGAACACATTTGCAACTTGAGAAAATTATACAGCTAAAGAGAATTCAGGATTTGGCTCAAAATTGCATCTCTCTCCATAACACTTCACTGTCTCATGAATCCATGACAAAATCAGTCCTAGCATGACTTCTAGAGGTATATTTATTTCTTGTTTAAATACAACAGGGTATGGAAATTTATGTCACAGCCATTAGAGAAACTATCAATATGGTAAATATCTGTGCTATGTTGTGTACAAACAATATGTCCTTTTGTGGTCATACACTCTAAGGCATAGCTGTAGAGACGATTTACATAAGATGTCCTACCTAAACTTGTGGGTTGACATTAAAGGTCTGCATAATAAATAAATTGAAGATGCCAATAATGATTTTCAGTGAATGTAAGAATACAAAAGACTAAAAACATTCCGCAGTGGGCCAGATTTCCCCTGGGTGTTATTAACCCATAGATCAGCAGTTGAAGATAGATACAGAGCAGGCCCAAGGCAGCAAATCAGTGTCACTCCAAGCACTGAAATGAACTCTAAAGGAAAAGCAAGGCAGTAAATTGTGACATTCCCTCCTGGGTACTCAGTATTTATGCAACTCCATGTTCCATATCTACATCAAGTCCATATAAGGGACAGCTCTATGCTTGTGAAATCATGTATGGTGAATTGGTATTTAGGAGTACCATGAAATCCTTTTCCAATCAACACTGTTCCCATTCTTCACAGTTAAAAATCTTATCTAAGCTTATAAACAAAGAGATATTTGTTGGAGTTTATTATTGAGACAAATCACAGGAACAAATTATTTTTTTTAGATGATGCCCAGATGCTATAAAAACTCATGAAAATACCAGTTAGAACTATTGTTTGTTTGTTTTTCTCATTCCACACATCACTAAGACAATATTACCAACACCAGCATTATCCCCCAAGGTTCATTACAACTTTAGTAGGTCAAGTAAGGTTTACTGGAAATATATTAACTACATCATTCAATTAATATGAAAATCCATAACAAGATATTTGATTAAAAAAAAGTGTCTTACACTTCCTGTATGTGTATATTTCTTCTCTTTGAAACCATTGAAAGGGCATTAATCAGAAACCTTCAAATTATTTTTAGTTTTGAATTTTCAATTTTTGCAATCAATTAACAAACTGGAGAAGACGGGAGATAATATAAGCTCCTTATTAACACACAGGTTAACACATGTGTTATATTATTGTGAAAACACTTAGCGATGATTTGAAATTTAAGTGCCCACTTACGGCCATTAAAATTATCTCTGGACACTTATGTTTCACATACCTGGAGACAATGAACGTGGCAACTTCACCTGAGTAAAGATTTGATGTTGTCCACTGCCACCTGATCTCATGGCCTTGGGTAATAGTAATGGCTTCCAAACTATAAAGCCTGTTGTAGATGTAAGGGCTTACAGAAGAATGAAAAAGAGTGGAATGCATATGAATAAGAAGAATGCTAGTGAGATAGAGAACATGTTTTGCATCTTCCAACTCCATACTCATATTTTCCATTATGCCATCTGTTTTCCTATTTCATACGCTAGCCACACACTGCCTCATTTGAGGAGGAAAGGCTGTGATCCATTATTCTTCCTTGGTGAGGACAAGCATTAAAGCATGGTTCATGGACCAACTACTTCAGAATAAGCAGGAAAATTTGTTAATTTAGGGTGACTATGTAATACTTTTCCAAACCAGGGCCCTTCTGAGAGGGGAACAAGAGGATTTGATACCAGGAGAGCAGGCTTAAGCCAGGAATACCTTATTGTCACCTTAGTAAAAATGTGAATTCATGGTTCCCAGTCCAGATTTACTGAATCAAGACAATGTTTTTCTTAAATATGTGGAAATAATTTGATGACTTACAGGGAACTTTGGAAAAGGGGAGAACATCTGAAGAAAAGAACAAATGTTGGAGAGGTTGTGGAGAAAGGGGAACCCTGTTACACTGTTGATTGGAATGCAACTTGATACAGCCACTTTGGAAAACAATATGGAGGTCCTTTAAGACATTAAAAATAGAGCTACCCTATGACCCAACAATTGCACTACTGGATATTTACCCCAAAGATACAGATGTAGTGAAAAAAGGGCCACATGCACCCCAATGTTCATAGCAGCAATGTCCACGATAGCCAAACTGAGGAAAGAGCCGAGATGCCCTTCAATAGACAAATGGATAAAGAAGATGTGGTCCATATATACAATGGAATGCTACTCAGCCATCAGAAAGGTGAATATCCACTATTTGCATCAAAATGGATAGAACCAGAGAGGATTATGCTAAGTGAAGTAAGTCAAGCAGAGAAAGACAATTATCATATGGTTTCACTTATTTGTGGAACATAAGGAACAGCATGGAGGACACTAGGAGAAGGAAGGGAAAAAGGAAGTGGGGGAAATGAGAGGGGGAGATGAACCATGAGAGACAATGGACTATGGGAAACAGACTAAGGGTTTCAGAAGGGGGGGAGTTGGGGGGATAGGTTAGCCCAATGATGGGTATTATGGAGGGCACATATTGCATGGAGCACTGGGGGTTATACACAAACAATGACTCATGGAACACTACATCAAAAACTAATGGTGTACTGTATGGTGACTAACATAATAAAATAAAAAAAAAGATAAAAAAAGAAAAGAAGAAGTTATATGAAATAGAATTTCAAAACTATAACAAGAATCCAAGGGATATAAGGAGACACCAGATGGTGGAAAATGCCTAACAATTTTTTGTGCAATAATGTCTAATATCAATTAAGTTATTACCAGTACTAACTACTGTATAGTTCCCTTCGCTGTATCTAAATATCAGTTAAAATGCTTATTCCAACAACAGTTATTTAAGATCTAGTGATAAATTTTAGAGAAGTGGTATCTTAAGATATAAAAGGGATGGAGTTGGTCCAAAATGAGGAAAAGTGGCACAGGAAAAAAAAGTTTTATGAGAAAAGTTGCAGAGTAGAAACTAAGAATGCAAAGGAAAGAAGCCATTGAAATATTCGGTGCTCAAGAGAAACAGAAACCTCCTCATTATCATCAATATTGGGGGGCAAATTGAGTTCCTCATAGTACATGGAGTGGGGGAACATCATATTAAAGATCCATTAAGGGGGCATCTGGGTGGCTCAGGCATTAAGTGTCTGCCTTCTTTGGCTCAGGTCATGGTCCCGGGGATCCTCTTCCTCTGCCGCTGTCTCGCGTGCTCTCTCTCTCAAATAAATAAAGGAAGTCTTTAGAATAAATGAATAAATAAATAAATAAATAAATAAATAAATAAATAAATACCCATTTAAGCCCTAACGACCTTTGGAAATAGTCACTTGAGTCACAACGATAATGTGATGAACATAGTCATGCAAAAAGCTTTACTGTGTATTTAGAGAAATTTCATCATGGTAGATTCCCAGGTGTTGAATTTCTCCTTGACATACAGAAGCATGTTGAGACTTTGACGAATGTTTCCTAAATGAGATTCCAAAAGGCTATGCCTATTGGGTTTTCAGTGCTGCCAGCAAGCATGTAAGTTATAAATTCCACTCCTCCTGGCTTCAGGAGGTCAGCTAAAAGTTGTGATTTTAGGAAGGGAAATTCATTAATGGTGAGAGAGATAATTAGAGTAACAGAGGGCAAGAAAACTAGTTAGTTAGTCCCTACAGAAATATAAGTGTGTGGAAATAATTCATTGGGGGAGTGTAAGTAGGACTGACAGTAGAAATAAAAGAGGTCTCAGGTCCAGATTGATATGAGCATCTCTATAAAAGTAGTGCATCAAAATCAACTGAATATGGATTAAAGGACATGGAAGCAAAAAAATTAATTTTGACATTTAAATGAACATTTCCATAATGCATTAGGCTTTAGGCAAAATATCTAATCTCTGTGCCTCAGTTTCCTTATCAGTGATATATCAATTTTGTACTTATAAACTATTTGTAATAGTCCCTGCTTTATAGTTCTTGTTAGTTACATATTTATATCATCATTTATACCTATATATTTTTAATATAGTGCCAGCCTAAATAAATACTGATTGTGAATGTTATGGTTGTTGTTGCTGATATTATTACAAAATAATGTTTTCTCTTGAACGCAATAAGAAGTCAGAAGGGTGAATACTAGTAATTAACTCTTGTCAAGTTAAAAGTTATGACTCCCATCTGGTTATTTGGAAATAAGTAAAAGCCTTTGGTCATGAAGAAGCTTGGGTAAATACAAACAGATGAAAACACATGTATCTGAATTCCTAAAACAGCTTGGAAACACTGGGCTTCTGATAATGCAGCAGCAACATTTCCTGAAAGAAGAGGACTGTATTGTGCCTGGTAGGCTAAGTTGCTTTGTGGAGAGCAAGGTATTTCCAGTAAGTAAACCCAAAATGTATATCTCTCCCCATTCTTCATTCCTCTGTCTCATTATGTTTGTTTGTTTTGTTTTTGTTTCACTTGCTCTCTTTCTCCTTCATACACACACACACACACACACACACACACACACATACACACACACCTTATACTTACAGCAAAAGTTTCTACCACATCAAAAACCTGCAATTAATCCCAAGGCAGCACTCTCAAGCTGTATGAGTATAGGCAATCTGTAGGCAGTTCTTGCCATTTAGTAGGGTCATTTGCAGTTCTAAAATGCAATAATGTTAAGCAGTAGCTGTTCTGCATTACTCCTATGAGCCAAGATTTACCATTACAAGGTAATTAGAATAATAAAATCCTACACTGCTTTAAATCATTGTTTGCCATATGCTATTGGAAATAATAAACAGCATTGGGTGTTTACAAATAATATTCTTTCCAAAATGACTCATTGGGTCAATGTTTTTAGACCACAAAAATGACTGGCATGAAAATAGTTTTAACCATGGTCCAAATATAAATGACTTATGACGACAGCCATTGGTGTCAAATGACACTGTCAGTGCAACCCATGATAATTACTTTTGTACCCATGAATGTATATGATTTTGTATTTATGTGACTTGAATACAAAAAGTCTTCCATATTCTTCAGCTACAGTGGGAAACAGGTACATAGAAGATAAAAATCTGTTGGTTCAAACTATGTTTTGAAATAATTCATTCAGATTTTATTGACCCCAGATATTATCCAATTTTCTCTCCATAACTCCAACTTGGGTTTTCCTTTAGAATTTTCAATGAGACTGCATTATTAAAATGTGGCTTTAAGTTTCTTATCTTACAGGGTGAGGCAATGAAAGGCGTTAGTATAACAGATTAAACGGGGCTGGCCTTGTAAAAGCAAACTGGTAACCTTTCATGTATACATCTGCACTCTGTGTGCTTCAATGCTCCCTAGATATTAAAAAAAAAAAAAAAAAAACAGTGAATCAAACAGGGCCATCCATGCATTGCCCCAAGAGGAAAGATCAATGGTTTTGTAGCAGGTTCCCGTAGACAGCCAAAGAATCTCACTCAATGAAGTTTTATTTGAAGCTCTGAAATATCAATAAGAATTGTATCCAAAGGGGAAAACATATCAACCAACAAAAACTAAACAGTACTGATATCTAGGAGTCTCCTTTATATACCATGCATAAAATTAGTATTATATTATGATAGCATCGCAAAAAAATGTAAATGTTTAAGAATTTATTGTCAAAATAAATAACACTGATATCTTTCTTAGGTGTTACGTAGAGTACTCCACCACTACCACAAGCACCACTGCCGCCCTCCCAGAAAAGAAACTTTCTAAAATCAATGATTAAAAATTTTCAAACATTCTTTAGGTAGCAAATGATAGATACATTGTATGTTACAATTTTCAAAAGGAACTTGGAAATCTCTTTGAATTCAACCTTCTGGATTGTGTCATTTTATTTGAATATATTGAAAAATACTCATTTCATGATACCACATTCTTTGAGGACAGACAATCTTAAATTCTCTAATTCTTTTTTGTAAAAATGGAAACTTCTATAAGGCTGTTGGATCTGGGGCTTTAAATATTAAATATTTTATTTTCATATTTCAGATGTTAATGATTGCTTTCATAGAATGAATATAATGTTTTTATTAACAGCTTGAAATTATGTGATTGTTTCAAAGGCTATTACATCATATCACAATTTTTATACCTCTATAAAATCTTTTAATAGTCAATTCAACCACCATTATGATGAAACATACTGTATTTGCTACATTAAATCAACCTCTAAAAGACTTAGGGGGTCATTTTCCCCTCTTGAATGCTTCTACCTAGTATTTATTACTATTACCAGTGCATATGAAAGAAGGTCTCAATCCCTTAGGGTTTAATTCCATGAGAGAAAAAGGGAACACTTGACTATGTATACATTATCACTGAGTTATATTTCTTGAGTAGGTGCAGAGAATAAACTAGAAAGGAACAGCAGGCAGATCTGGGAAAAACTGTCCAGGATTTGTCCAGGAACATGCAGGAATACCTCAAACTCTACACTGGTAAAAGTTTAACCAAGTGTTATACTGGGAAGTAGAGAACTGCGTTCTAAAATGAGCTTTGACAAGAGGAGCTGTGTGACCTTGGAAAAGTTATTTAATTTCTCTGGGCTTTTCCCCCCAACTTAAAAAATTTTGGGTGTTGGATGACATGACAAGTGTTTTGATGTATTTTATTATAGACCCCAATTTGGAGAATATATCCCAAGAAACGTACCCTAAAAAACAAAGTTTCCATTTAAATATTTCTTCTTTGCCTATCTCTCAGTCTTTTGTGATAAAGCAATGTTGTGAAACAATAATCAACATGCTTTCCACTCCACAACATTGCTCCTCCTTTCCTATTTTTGCTGAAAGACTATACACCCCTGGCAAGTTAATCATTTACTATAGTCACAGGGGGAAATTTTGATGACAGAGAAATCTGATAGACTGGGTCAAAGTATAACATTTGAAAGAATACTTGCAGAACATTTTTTTAAATTTATTTACACATTTACATGTATATGTGTTTATGTATGTATGTGTTTATTTTGCATCGCAGAAGAAATAACAACATCCTGTGTTTCTAGAGCAAAGAAAAGAAGGACGGTTAGATGTCGAGGGTCTTTTGTTTAACCACATCCCTTAATTGTTTACATAACCCTACATAAATTTTTGGCAATCCAAGCATGTGGTGACTTTTGTTGAATTTGACCCTCTGGTACCTGAAAGCAGCCTGGCAGAGGTTTCCATATTGCCTAGACAGAGAAGCGGTAAAGGAATCCTATCTACATTGGTAGCCAAGGGCTGGGAGGTCTTATGCAACCCCAGTAAGTGTCCCGTGACTCCTGAATGAACTAGGAGAACATCAGAATTTTTCTCACCATATCCTTTGGATGGACACAAGATTTCCCCCACCCTATCCTAGGAAGAGAGTTAATGAACTTGCTGTTGGAATGAAAGAATCTTGCAGTGGGATCTAGGTAGTTCATAAAAAAATGTCCTTTAAGGGGGAAGAGCAAGATGGTGGAGGAATAGGAGACCTAAGTTTAATCTGGTCCCAGGAATTCAGCTAGATAGGGATCAAACCATTCTAAACACCTATGAACTCAACAGGAGATCGAAGAAAAGAATAGCAGCAACTCTCTGAATAGAAAAGCGACCACTTTCTGGAAGAGTCATATTCTATCCCTTCATAGTAGTTAACCTTAGTTTTGGTATATATATATATATATATAAGTTGTTATCTCTTTAAAATTTTGGGATTCAGTTTCTTCTAACAGACCAAAATATACCCTAAATCTCTAGTGTATGGCTTTGTTCTAGTCTCCTGCCTGATAACATTCTCTCCTTTTTTTTTTAATCCTCTTCTTTCTTTTTTCAACCAACTTCTTATCTTATCAATTCCTTTTAAAAAATCTTTTATATTTTTCATCTTTACAGTCATATTCCATCGCTTCACAGTATTTACCCTTATTTTTGTACACATATAAGTTTTTCTTCTTTAAAATTTTTGGAGGCACTTTCTTCTAACAGATGAAAATAAACCCAAAATCTAGTGTGTGGCACTGATCTATGCCCCAGCCTGATCATATTTGATCATATTCTGTTTTTTTTAAATCTTTTTCTTTTTCTTTCTTTCTTTCCCTTTCTTTTCCCCCAGTTTCAGCTTTCTTCTGATTTGTTTAGTGTATATTTTTCCAGGGTCATTGTTACCCTGTTAGCATTTTGTTCTCTCATTCATCTATTCTCCTCTGGACAAAATGACAAGATGGAAAAAAAATCACCTCAAAAAAAAAAACAAGAGGCAGTACTGATTGCCAGGGACCTAATCTACATGGACATTAGTAAGATGTTGGAACAAGAGTTCAGAATGATGATTTTAAAGATGCTAGCTGGGCTTGAAAAAGCATGGAAGATATTAGAGAAACACTTTCTGGAGAAATAAAAGAACTAAAATCTAACCAAGTTGAAATCAAAAAGGCTATTAATGAGGTGCAATCAAAAATGGAGGTTTAACTGCTAGGATAAATGAGGCAAAAGAGAGGATTAATGATATAGAAGACCAAGTGATGGAAAATAAAGAAGCAGAGAAAAAGAAGAGATAAACAACTACTGGATCATGAGGGCAGAATTCGAGAGATAAATGATACCATAAGATGAAACAGTATTAGAATAACTGGGATCCCAGAAGAAGAAGAAAGAGAGAGAGAGGCAGAAGGTATATTGGAGCAAATTATAGCTGAGAACTTCCCTAATTTGGGGAAGGAAACAGGCATCAAAACCTAGGAGGGACAGAGAACCCCTCTCAAAATCAATAAAAATAGGTCAACACTCAGACATCTAATAGTAGAACTCACAAGTGTCAGAGACAAAGAGAAAATCCTGAAAGCAGCTTGGGAGAAGATATCTGTAACCTACAATGGTAGAAACATTCGATTGACAAAAGACCTATCCACAGAGACCTGGCAGGCCAGAAAAGACTGGCATGATATATTCAGAGCATTAAATGAGAAAAATATGCAGCCAAGAATACTATATCCAGCTAGGCTGTTATTGAAAATAGAAAGAGAGATAAAAAGCTTCCAGGACAAACAAAAAATAAAGGAATTTGCAAACACGAAACCAGCCCTGCAAGAAATATTGAAAGGGGTCCTCTAAGCAAAGAGAGAGCCTAAAAGTAACATAGACCAGAAAGGAACACAGACAATATACAGTAACAGTCACCTTACAGGCAATACAATGGCACTAAATTCATATCATTCAATAGTTACCCTGAATGTAAATGGGCTAAATGCCCCAATGAAAAGATACAGGGTATCAGATTGGATAAAAAAACAAGACCCATTGATATGCTGTCTGCAAGAGACTCATTTTAGACCCCAAAACACCCCCAGATTGAAAGTGAGGGGTTGGAAAACCATTTACCATGCTAATGGACAACAAAAGAAAGCTGGGGTGACAATCCCTATATCAGACAAATTAGATTTTAAACCAAAGACTGTAATAAGAGATGAAGAAGGACACTATATCCTACTTAAAGGGTCTATCCAACAAGAAGATCTAACAATTGTAAATATCTATGCCCCTAACATGGGAGGAGCCAGTTGTATAAGCCAATTAATAACAAAAGCAAAGAAACACATTGACAACAATACAATAATAGTGGGGGACTTTAACACCCCCCTCACTGAAATGGACAGATCATCTAAGCAAAAGATCAACAAGGAAATAAGGACTTTAAATGACACATTGGACCAAATGGACTTCACAGATTAATTCAGAACATTCCATCCCAAAGCAACAGAATACACATTCTTCTCTAGTGCCCATGGAACATTCTCCAGGATAGATCGCATCATAGGTCACAAATCAGGTCTCAACTGGTACCAAAAGACTGGGATCATTCCCTGCATATTTTCAGACCACAATGCTTTGAAACTAGAAATCAATCACAAGAGGAAAGTTGGAAAGAACTCAAGTACATGGAGGCTAAAGAGCATGATACTAAAGACTGAATGGGTCAACCAGGAAATTAAAGAAGAATTAAAAAAAAATTATGGAAACAAATGAAAATGAAAACACAACTGTTCAAAATCTTTGAGATACAGCAAAGGCAGTCCTAGGAGTAAAGTATATGCAATACAAGGCTTTCTCAAGAAACAAGAAAGGTCTGAAATACACAACCTAACCTTACACCTAAAGGAGCTGGAGAAAGAACAGCAAATAAAGCCTAAACCCAGCAGGAGGAGAGAAATAACAAAGATCAGAGCAGAAATCAATGAAATAGAAACCAAAAGAATGGTAGCACAGATCAACGAAACTAAGAGCTGGTTCTTTGAAAGAATTAACAAGATTGATAAACCCCTGGGCAGACTTATCAAAAAGAAAAGAGAAATGACCCAAATAAATAAAATCATGAATGAAAGAGGAGGGATCACAACCAACACCAAAGAAATACAAACAATTATAAGAACATATTATGAGCAACTATATGCCAGCAAATTAGATAGTCTGGAAGAAATGGATGCATTCCGAGAGATGTATCAACTACCAAAACTGAACCAGGAAGAAATAGAAAACCTGAACAGACTTATAACCACTAAGGAAATTGAAGCAGCCATCAAAAATCTCCCAACAAACAAAAGCCCAGGGCCAGATGGCTTCCCAGGGGAATTCTACCAAACATTTAAGGAAGAATCAATACCTATTCTTCTGAAACTGTTCCAAAAAATAGAAATGGAAGGAAAACTTCCAAACTTGTCTTATGAGGCCAGCATTACTTTGATCCCCAAACCAGACAAAGATTCCATGGAAAAGGAGAATTATAGACCAATATCTTTGATGAACATGGATGCAAATATTCTCACTAAAATACTAGCCAATAGGATCCAACAGTACATTAAAAGGATTATTCACCACCACCAAGTGGGATTTATCCCTGGGCTGCAAATTTGGTTCAACAGCCGCATATCAATCAATGTGATACAATACATTAATAAAAGAAAGAACAAGAACCATATGATACTCTGAATAGATGCAGAAAAAGCATTTAACAAAGTACAGCATACTTTCTTGATCAAAACTCTTCAGAGAATAGGGATAGAGGGCACATACCTCAATATCATAAAAGCCATTTTTGAAAAACCCACAGTGAATATCATTCTCAATGGGAAAAAACTGAGACCTTTCCCCCTAAGGTCAGGAACATGGCAGGGATGTCCACTATCACCACTGCTATTCAACATAGTATTAGAAGTCCTAGCCACAGAAATCAGACAACAAAAAGAAATTAAAGGCATCCAAATCAGCAAAGAAGAAGTCAAACTCTCACTCTTTGCAGATGATATGATGCCTTTTGTGGAAAACCCAAAAGACTCCACCCCAAAACTGCTAGAACTCATACAGGAATTCAGTAAAGTGGCAGGATATAAAATCAGTGCACAGAAATCAGTGGCATTCCTATATACCAACAACAAGAGAGAAGAAAGAGAAAGTAAGGAGTCGATTGCGTTTACAATTGCACCCAAAACCATAAGATACCTAGGAATAAATCTAACCAAAGAGGCAAAGAATCTCTACTCAGAAAACTATAAAATACTCATGAAAGAAATTGAGGAAGACACAAATAAATGGAAAAACGTTCCATGCTCATGGATTGGAAGAACAAATATTGTGAAGATGTCAATGTTACTTAGAGCAATCTACACATTCAGTGTAATCCCTATCACAATACCATCAACTTTTTTCAAAGAAATGGAACAAATAATACTAAAATTTGTATGGAGCCAGAAAAGACCCCGAATAGCCAGAGGAATGTTGAAAAAGAAAAGCAAAGCTGGTGGCATCACAATTCCGGACTTCAAGCTCTGTTACAAAGCTGTCATCATCAAGATGGTATGATACTGGCACAAAAACAGACACATCGATCAATGGAACAGAATAGAGAGCACAGAAATGGACCCTCAACTCTATGGTCAACTAATCTTCGACAAAGCAGGAAAGAATGTCCAATGGAAAAAGGACAGTCTTTTCAACAAATGGTGTTGGGAAAATTGGACAGCCACATGCAGAAGAATGAAACTGGACCATTTTTTTAAACCACATACAAAAATAGACTCCAAATGGTTGAAAGACCTAAATGTGAGTCAGGAGTCCATCAAAATCCTAAAGGAGAACACAGGCAGCAACCTCTTTGACCTCAGCCACAGCAACTTCTTCCTAAATACATCGCCAAAGGCAAGGGAAGCAAGGGCAAAAATGAACTATCGGGACTTCATCGAGATAAAAAACTTTTGCACAGCAAAAGAAACAGTCAACAAAACCAAAAGACAACCGAAAGAATGGGAGAAGATATTTGCAAATGACATATCAGATAAAGGGCTAGTATCCAAAATCTATAAAGAACTTATCAAACTCAACACCCAAAGAACAAATGATCCAATCAAGAAATGGGCAGAAGATATGAACAGACATTTTTCCAAAGAAGACATCCAAATGGCCAACAGACACATGAAAAAGTGCTCAACATCGCTTGGCATCAGGGAAATCCAAATCAAAACCTCAATGAGATACGACCTCACACCAGTCAGGATGGTTAAAATTAACAAGTCAGGAAATGACAGGTGTTGGCAGGGATGTGGAGAAAGGGGAACCCTCCTATGCTGTTGGTGGGAATGCAACCTGGTGCAGCCACTCTGGAAAACAGTATGAAGGTTCCTCAAATTTGAAAATAGAGATGGCCTATGACCCAGAAATTGCACTACTAGGTATCTACCCCAAAGATACAAATGTAGGGATCCGAAGGGGTACATGCACCCCAATGTTTATAGCAGCAATGTCCACAATAGCCTAACTATGGAAAGAACCAAGATGACCATCAAGAGATGAATGGATAAAGAAGATGTGGTATATATATACAATGGAATTATTATGCAGCCATCAAAAGGAATGAAATCTTGCCATTTGCAACAGTGTGGATTGAACTGGGGGGTATTATGCTGAGTGAAATAAGTCAATCAGAGAAAGACATGTATCATATGACCTCACTGATATGAGGAATTCTTAATCTCAGGAAACAAACTGAGGGTCGCTGGAGTGGTGGGGGTGGGAGGGATGGAGTGGCTGGGTGATAGACATTGGGGAGGGTATGTGCTACGGTGAGCACTGTGAATTTTGTAAGACTGATGAATTACAGACCTGTACTTCTGAAACAAATAATACATTATATGTTAATAAAAAAAAAAAGAAGATAGTAGGAAGGGAAAAATGAAGGGGGGGAAATCGGAGGGGGAGATGAACCATGGGAGACTATGGACTCTGAGAAACAAACTGAGGGTTCTAGAGGGGTGGGGGTTGAGGGGATGGGTCAGCCTGGCGATGGGTATTAAAGAGGGCATGTAATGAATGGAGCACTGGGTGTTATACCAAACAATTAATCATGGAACACTACATCAAAAGCTAATGATGTAATGAATGGTGATTAATGTAATATAAAAAAGAATTAGAAAAATGTCCTTTAGACTGGCTACTGGATGAGAACAAAAATGCTAGCAGTTTCCAGCCTGAGGGGTTGGCCTTTCAGGGTGATAAAATAAGTCTGTGCATCCCAAGGATACTGATGGTCACAGACACTGACCAGACCCTCTCAATTCCACTCCTTCCATAACAGGAAGATACTGTGGAAGTCCCTGGGGTTGAAAGACCATCTCAAGGAGAAAACAGTGTGGGGGAAACATCTCCATACTCTACATATAATTTGCCTAATCCCATGTTTGATACATACATAGTATTGGTTAGCAAGATTAGTATTAATATTACTCAGAAACTAAATACTGAAAATATATATATATGTATATATATATATAACTATTTACATATTTTAGTTGATTTTATTAAAAACAAAGCCTCACTGGAGGAAAATATTATATTTACCTACAAATACTGATTTTACTAATTTTGCAGGTACTTGATATTGGCTATAAAAAATCAAACATAAAACATTGGTGCTATAGATTATATTGCTTCTATGGATTATTGACCTGAAAACAGTAAAATAACTTGTTGAGCCTGAAATGCTAAAGTGTACAGTAATAATGGTGAGAATGGCACCATAAATTAATTTTATGAATTGAATCACCTATTTTTTTAAAAAAAATACTCTTAGAGATTGTAATGATCATCAGGTAAGAACAGAATTAATGTTGAAATAAATAGATTATATTTCAGAATTCATTTCCTTCACTCAACACAGAGCAATAGCTCTTTTAGATATTGATACACGAAATGGCTGATGACAAAATGAAAATATGAAAAATATGAGCCAGAATATAGATTTGGGAAACATTGGTCTTTTGCCCTTTCTCAAGATACAGACATAACTGACACATCAAGAGTAGGGCTGACAGTGATGGTATAGGATCTGACAGCTCCAGCACACTTGTTCATCAGCTTGCTCATGCCGCCAAACCCGATATGGCAGGATTCCACCATATAAACATGTCTGTTATCTGGAAGTTAGAAGAACTGCTTTCTGCCTTCATGTGATTGGAATTTATTATTATTATAATGAAGTATTTGTTGCCACTTAATCTCCAACTCCAAGGCCAATACACAAACCCTCATTTTCCCAATTGCAAGGGATGTGCTTATAATATCATCTCCCTTTGAATACGCACAGTCAGAATACAAAAGACAATGGGTAAAGGGGACCATATTTCAGTAGCACTTTTGAGATCTGTCATATTTCCTCATGTGCTTGGAAATCAAGTTTTGGATTCTAATTTTCTGGCTCACTCAGATGATTTGCTCTGGTGATGTCAGCACTTTGTGACACTTGATGCCAAGTGTTGTTTATGCTTTGCTGTCCTCCAGGGACTCGTAAATCCATCCTGCATCTACAAGCTGTCAGAAGAGAAGAAAAGCGCTGGTCACTAATCTTGTCTTGATCAACATTGTTCTCAGCACCTTGGCTTCTATTTGCCCTGGATGGAAATGAGTCGGTAATACAAATGTGAACCCAGGATATCCTTTCTGTCTTTACCGTCAGTGGATTTTCTTTTCTCCTGACATTCTTTAAACCATGTTAGACAGGTGTCGCACAAAGTTGAAAACATATCTCTACTAAGGAGTTTTGTGTGTATGTGTTAAACAGGCTATTGAACAATTTACTAAGGTTCTCTAGGTCCCTTCAGGTGGCCTTTTTTACCTTTGAATTCTTCCACTTTACTTAACAGACTGAATATAAAGGGAAAAGCCCCTGCACAAAGTGATACGAACAGCGGTAAGACTGAGCGTTCTCTGTTCAAATAGCCCCATTAAATCCACCATTGCCCCTTTGATGGGTCGTGATGGTTCATTTCTTTCAGCAAAGCGTACTACCAGTGTTGATGTCATGTTCAATAATGTTGGGCTACTGCTCTGGGAAAAAAATATATATCTTTTCCAAACAGTGAATGTGGAGCTTCAAGGCTTCAAATTATTTTCAGTCTTTTCATTCTCAGAATGAATAGACACAGATATTCATTTTCTCTCTCTTAATATTTTTTGATACACTTGGCCCTTCTTTTTACCTTCAAATAAAATAATTTGTTCTGAAAGCTATAGAGATAAGAGTTATTTGTTTGCTTATAACCCAGGTGCACAAATAAGCATTCTTCCAGGAGGGTCCCAATAAATTGTTTAAAAGCAATCCCTTCAACTTAGACATCACTTCAACTCAGTTTGAAGCCAGTGGCCAATTTTACTACCTGAACAAGTTTTTGGACTTAGAAATTCGTTGTTGTGAAACTCTTTCTTTTCAACTTTACTTTGTCTTGATGTCCAAAAGCTTTATATTTTAGCTTTATGACAAAAATCCCTAATATTTAAAGATTATGTTTATGCATAACCTTCTAGGAGAAGTGGCTTCATATAATGGACTTCCTATGATTTTGACCTCAAACTGACATGAGCTCCAACCCTACCTTCAACACCTCATAGCTCTGTGCTTTTTGGCAAGTATTTAAACACTGCATCCTTTAGTTCATTCATCTTAAAAAAGAAAGTAATAGGGGTGCCTGGGTGGCTCAGTAGTTAAGCATCTGCCTTCGGCTCAGGTCATGATCCCAGGGTCCTGGGATCGAGCCCCACACTGGGAATCCCTGCTCAGCAGGAAGCCTGCTTCTCCCTCTCCCACTCTCCCGCTTGTGTTCCCTCTCTCACTGTGTCTCTCTCTGTCAAATAAATAAAATCTTTAAAAAAAAGGAAAGTAATAATAACTTAACCTTGCAAGGTTTTGTAAGAAGCAAAGACATTATTGTATTTTTAAAGTACCTAGAATAGTTCCTTATATATAAACAAGGCCCGACATGTATTAACTCTATCTCTTGTTAGTGCAAATTGTCCAGCACTTTCACTTAGAGGGAAGCCCGGCTCATTTGAAAAAGAAAAAAAAGTTATGCAAGGTAAATGAACATCTAGGACATCTTTTAATTAAAGAAAAGAAGCAAGGAGATTTGGTTTTGTGGAGAAAGGTGAAGTGTGCATAAATTGTAAGGAAATATTAGGCCATGTTAATTATTTTTTCTTTATCAAAGATTTTATCAGGTCTTTTTTGGACTAGCCGAGAGTACTACCTCCTTCATCTCTTTTGTTTATACCACATTAGAGAGCCTACCTTTAACCCCAAACCCCAAACAAGCCAGAGCTGATGTGGCTATTTTTCTGTCCTAGAAATGGCTCTGCCAGATTCCTTTCTTAATCTGTTAATCCAATATCATCACCCTGTATAATCTATGATCAATTCTGACATATAGCCACTGGTCAATGACAGCTTAGAACTAGTTTTCTTCTCATGAAGTATGATCGGTGGTTTCAGTGGTATCTAGTTAAGAAAACGGCTTCCTTCAAGTTTCTCCTATTCTTTCAGATGACTTCCTATATATAAATCAAGTCTACTCAGCCAGGGTCCATGCTGGTTTATGAACACGTAACTGCTTTTTGGCATATTGCAAAATTATACATTGGTTTTCATGCATATATTCTTTTCTACCTTTCATCTCTAGTTGTACTAGCTCCAACCCTGGAGATCAGAGGGGATTATTTCAGGAGTATTATATGCTTCTAATTCTTGTTGTATTCATAGTTTTGATGAGGCATTGCTCCCACATTCTCAGGTTGAGTTTAGGGTAAAAAGGATCATTTGGAGACACTGTATCGTTAGGGAATATTCTGAAACGAGTGAACAAACTTTGACCTCACGGTAGTGCAAATAAGAACTCTGTTCTAGTCATTTCTGGCTGGCCTCCATCTGATGTTTTTGGAGCCCCTCTTTAAATTCAATCTCTGAGGGGAAGCCATTCTAACCTTGCAATGACAATAATTTCAGGAGCAGAATTCTCTCTAAAGTTATATGAAAAACTATCTGAATACAGAGATTTCTGGAGGGAGAGTTTCCTTGCTTTTTTTCACATCTGAATCAAAAAAGGCTAAAGACCCCCACAGCAGTAACTTCAGGGGCTCCTCAGTATTCGTATTTGTGGCTGCAACCTCCCGGATGTACCGTTTTGAGTCAGAAAAAAAACAACCCACAGTGTAGCTCTCCAAAGTACTCAATATCTGGCATATTTTTCCTGTGTTCCTCATTGATGCTGTCTTATTGACCTTTCTTTTTACCTCCAATTTAGAATCAGTTAATCTGTTACTCCTGGGAGGTATGAATTTCCATATTCTGGTTGATTTATATGGATTTCCTGTAAGCTGAAGACTGCAGGATGAAATCAATCACCATGATGCCTACAGCAGTGGCTCAACATAGGATGTGTGAAACACCTGACGTTTTCCATTCTTATTAGGAGTGAAATGAGAGCATGCTAATTTCATGATGTTTTGTGTGCTGGGGAGTTTATTTGGAGATCTTCACACTGATAAGAGAAGAATAGATACATGGCATTTTGGACCTTTAGCTGATGTTTTTTGATGGTGATACAGGAATATCTAAAGGTTTTATCTGAAGAACTATTGAGCTTACAAGATTTCTGTAGGTAGGGACATGAATTAGTATTCCAGAATCTAAGAAATTGCTGTCTTACCTCAGTTTAGACAACATGATAACATTCACAAGAAAATATAGTAGTTCTGAAATTCCGAGTAATATTCACATGTTGTGGGAAGAACGTTTACTTTCATTTGTTTTATGTGATTATTTTTCTTACAGTTCTTTTGAATGTGGAAAATACTATGTATATATTCAGTTACCAAAAATAATATAAACAAGATAAGACTCTTTAGAAAGCGTAAGACATCACTCTGACAGCAACACCTGATGTTAAAGGTTTATGAACAACTTGCTAGATGACAAAGAGAGAAAAGAGAAAAAGAAATCCTAGGAAAGTCAGAGCAGGGTTTTCTCCTTTTAGTGGAACTTTTAGGTTTTTAGTGTCCAGATTTCCATTTGTCATGAAAATTTAAAATTAAACCTCTTCAATGTGCATGTTTTAATTTAATCCAAGGGAATGTAATTTATAATTTGGCATAGATTTATTGTAGTAAAAAGCTCCCACTGATGTCATGGTGAATTCTGTGCATGAAGTGAAGGCAAACAAATGATTCATTTTTCATGAATATTAACAATCAGTGTTACATTCTCCTCACACAGTGGTATAAGGTTCTGTACCAAAATACTCAGCTGCTCTTAGCTTATATTTCTTTCACTAAATCCATAAGGTAGAGAAAAGTTTTATGAGAAGTAATGGCATTACCCCAAAGAGTAGTACAAGATAGAAAGTTGCCAAGTTATTTTAATTGCAAGAGACCCATGAATTCCAGTGGCCTAGTGATGGTAAAATGACCAATGATAACCATGAGATAGGGCCACCTTGTAACCTATGATGTATTTTATTTTATTTATTTTTAAAATATTTTATTTATTTATTTGACAGAGAGACACAGCGAGAAAGAGAACACAAGCAGGGGGAGTGGGAGAGGGAGAAGCAGGTTTCCCACGGAGCAGGGAACCTGATGCGGGGCTCGATCCCAGGACCCTGGGATCATGACCTGAGCTGAAGGCAGGTGCTTAACAACTGAGCCACCCAGGCACCCCCCCCCCCGTGATGTATTTTAATACAAAGATTGCTCTCCAGTCTTTATTGCTGGGATAGTATGAAAGAACTCTTGTTTTCACAGATAGCTGTTATCATGGAAACACAACTGATTCTTTATGAATCAACTCTTCTTTCATCCAACAAATATTTATTGAATGGTTATTATGTGCCAGAAACCATGCTGGCATTTGAGGTATAGCAATAAATAAGACTGACAATGCCACCAATATGTCATAGAGCCTATATTCTAGTGGAAAACACTAGTAATAAACCAACATAAATGGGATAACTATAGACTATAAGTATTAAGAATGGTATAAATTCCAAATATGAGTGACTGACTTATTTATTGTAATTGAAATCTAGTTGCTTTCTAAACCCTAAAATAATATACAATATAATACATTAAGGACTTTTAAAAAATCAGTAAGTAATGTTCTTGATTATGTTTCATTTAACACATATACACCCACTTTAGTCTGCTTTGTTTTTCTCTGTGGCTTTCTCAAGTCACCATTCTGATAAGAAATGCTGAGTGAATTTAGCTTCACTGAGCTATCCAACTTGTGAAACACATGCTTGTTTTTGTTTCCTAGGGCCATCCTAACAAATTACCACAAACTAAGTGGCTTATGACAACTGAAATGTATTCTGTCACGTTTCTGGAGGCCAGAAGTCCAAAACCAGAAAGAATCAGTTCCATGCCTCTCTTCTAGCTTCTGGTGACTGTGGGCAATCCTTGGTGTTTCCTGGCTTATGGACGCATCACTCCAGTCTCCGCCTCCAGATGTTTTCACTTGCCCTTTCCCTTTGTGTCTCTGTATCTCAAACCTCTCTTTACTTTCTCTTATAAAACAACATTCATTGGGCTTATGGATCTGTCTTAATTCAAGATGATCTCATCTTGAGATCCTAACTTTAATTATATATGCAAAGGTCAAATTCAGTCAAATTCTGAGGTTCCAAGTGGACATATTTTGGGGAGGACATCATTCAACCCACTACACTTGTAAATCAAAATTTTATTCATTCTCGAGCATATAAACAAGTATCATTAGGTTAATAAATCACTTCTCCCTTCCCCATTTTAAAATCTAAACCTGAAGCCATGGGATGAGGAGCAAGTTACTTATCTTCTCTGTGTCACATGTTCCTCATGTACTGTCATGGACAGATCCAGCAGGCAAAAAATCAGTAAGGACATAGTTGAACTCAACAGCACCATGAATCAAATGGACCTTTTTGACATTTATAGAATATTTCATCCAATAACAGCAGAATACACATTCTTCTCAAGGTCATATAGAACATTCATCAAGACGGACCGCATCCTGAGCCATACAACACATCTGAACAAATATAAAAGAACAGAAATCATACACACTATGTTCTCAGACCATAATAAAAGTAGAAATCAATAATAGAATGATAGTTGGAAAATTACAAAATACGTGTAGATTAAAAACCTACTTCTACATAACATGGGATCAAAAAAATTTCAAGAGAAATTTTAAAATATTTTTAACTAATTTAAAAGGAAAATACAACTTAAGATCTGTAGGATCAATGATTAGAGGGAAATGTATAGCATTGAATTCACATATTAGAAGAGAAGAAAGATGTAAAATCAATAATCTAAGCTTCCACTTTGGGAAACTAGAAAAAGGAAAACAAATTTAGTCCAAAGTAAGCTAGAGAAAATAATAAAATATAGGCAAGGAATCAATAAAATTTCAAACAGAAAATTAATAGAAAAAGAAAATTATGTGAAAAATAACTTTGGTAAGCCAGATTTCAATGTCTTTTTAAAAATAAAACTAGAAAAGGGGCACCTGGGTGGCGGCTCAGTTGGTTAAGCAACTGCCTTCGGCTCAGGTCATGATCCTGGAGTCCCGGGAATGAGTCCCGCATCAGGCTCCCTGCTCGGCGAGGGGCCTGCTTCTCCCTCTAACCCTCCCCGCTCTCATGTACTCTCTCTCTCTCATTCTCACTCTCTCAAAATAAATAAATAAATCTTTAAAAAAAATAAATAAATAAAATAAAACTAGAAAATATAAAAGAAACTTGCATCCTTTTGAAATTCACTTATGATGTTTTTGAGAAAGCAATTGAAAACTGATCCTTTTTCATTTTGGAAATAGATTGAGCAGTGGGGAAGGTTGACAGACAGACAAATCAGATTATTGAGTATATTCACGTCTCTAATTTAGTCATAGTTAAGCAATATGAGTAAAAATTTCCACATACACAACATGAAAACTATGAATTCAAATATATTACATTGAGTAAAACAGAAAAAAAACTACAAAATAAAATGGAATTAGGATATTAAGTATTCATTATAAGAAAACAAAGAATAATATAATACAGTACTTGAAAACAATGCAGAGTAGCAATCATTTGCAGACCAGCTTTGTAAATGTTGCCCAGTATATGTTTCAATAATAAAGGAACAGGGGTGAAGCACTCTCAGTGGAAGGGGCCACCAAACTACCTGGAGCTGGAATAACCCTTCATACACATGCTGACTTGTAGGGAGAGAGCTACAGCTTCACAGCCCTGAGTGGTCATCAGATGTGGCCTGCCCCTGAAGGAAGGCAGGACTTTGGGCAACACACCTGACTTCAGCTGAGGCAACCACGAAACAGGGCAGATGGGGGACAATTAGTTATATGTTGGCAGTTCCAGCAGCTGCATCCTGAAGGGGAACCTGGGAGATGTCTGGTCCTTACATCACTAGGAACTGTTTCTTCTACAAATTCAGGGAGCAGTTAACTCAGGGCTCCAGCTCAAGATGAAGAGGACTGGGGAGGAAGACTGCAAGCACTGCTGCTACCTATGGTATGGGAACCACAAGCGCCCTTTTTGCTTTCCTCCTCTACTAACCATTTTATATTCCCTTCAACGTCAAGTAGCATTTTTGCTAGTGTCAGGAGCATCATGCGTAACCCAGTCCCTGAGAAGTTTAAGCCCATATTCCTCACACCTGTATCTAGCAGGGGTTGTAGTAGCCCTTGCCCATTCACTATGAAAATTGATCAAGACAGTATCAAGAAAACCCAAGTATAACACCTGGATATTAGGTATATTCCTTCCTGAACTCACTGCATAATGACAGACCCGCTGTAGACTCCTGATGATCAGATTCAATTAACGCTGCCAAAATGGTGACTCTCTTTCTTGCTCCTTTCTTCCCCTGACCCCACGCTTTGATCATGCACTCTTACATTACCATTCCATGCATACTCCTGCTGAGTAGGCCCGACAGTTCCTTTGAAGCATTGTCCATTTTCTTCCTTATCGGGCCCTGCCTATGTCCAGCTGAGTTATTTCCTGACTTAACCCAGTGGCCAAGAGGGGAATTGGGGACAGATCCTCAGGAAGGGGGGCATGTTAACTTGTATGAGGGAAGACTTTCCACTATTTTCAAGCAAGGAGGAGACTGATATCCCTAGATAGGGAGTGAGCCATTTCTTCAGCTTTGAGGTTTCAGGGGAATTTGGGGACTCAACATTTACAGGTCAAATTAATCCAGATGTCCCCATCCCATGTGTCAAGAGGGATTCCTTTCCTAATCAGAGCCTTGGATTTAGCATAGCTGAACTGATTAGGTTGAGAGTTAAACTATCTTTGGAGCTCTGTTTCTCCTATGAATAAGTTCTGGAGCTAGCCTCCAGCTTTCTCTGATAATAGCTACAAGAGGTGAAAGCCTTTTTCATGTTAAAAAAATCCCCTAGCTTTCACACTTGGCTTTCAAACATCAATTAATTACACTCTGAACCATTCCATCTCTTTTCCTAAGGCAATAACACTTAGCACCCCACTCAGTTACAGGTACTTCGCAGCTACCTTCTACTCTCTATTTCTCAAATACCTAATATATGGAACCAGCTAATGTAATCCTTTCTCCCTGTTCACCACCCCTGGTAAAAATAGTAACAATTACAATGGTACTTTGTGCCAGGGGCTATCTCTACTCCACCTACTACAATCTACTATAGACATCTGATGAACTGTTGCAGGAAAAAGATTCTGAGTTGGAGATTAGAGTGCAAGAGTTTTATTAGGGAGAATTCCTGGATTCAACTCCTTTGGAAAGAAATGAAGCAGACTCAGCAGAGGGAGAAGAGATGTGATGAAGTCTCAATGGAGGTGGCCACCAAACCATTTGCAGTCATTGCCAGACAAGAAGCAGGCCATCCAGTTTCAAAAGCTCATCTCCAGTCTGTATTCTCAAATGACTACCAGCCCCACTTATCCTGGGGGGGGGGGCTCCCCAGGAAGCAGACTCTGAGGTGAAAATTTCCATGCAGGGAATGCTCTTGAGATTAACTCCAATGGAAGAGAAGCAAAGAAAGCAGAGTTGGTGAGGGGAAAATTTTGAGATATGATACAGTCTCGGTAGAGACTTCAGTTGACCATACATGGAAAACTAAGCTGGGATGGCTTTTTAGAATTGTCCTAATTTTAAGGAAAGTGGGCCAAGTTTTTATTAATTGATCAATATGGGGCACTCTGCATCGGGGACACACCTTTGGGCAACTTCTTAGTCTTCAGTTATGGCAATCCCCAAAAGAGGCTGAAAGCTGTGGTCTATAGATAGGAGGTACAGGATGAATTATTCATTCTTACAAGAGAATCTGGCTGGTGTTATCATAATGTCCACCAAACTGGTATATGGCATTGTTATTCAGTTTTAAGACAAGAAAACCTCATAAAATCCCCAAATTCATGTCAAATATTCTCTTTCTGTCCATCTAAAGTCACCTGGTTTCCGGTTGTAGTTAGCCAAAGGAGAACTTAGGCAGAAGTTGAAAAGAAAGCAAACGATAAATTCTGCCTATTAATTCTATTAGTTCCCTCTTTTAAAGGCAAATCACTGATCTTTGTAAGGCAACAAACTAATGATTCTTTCCTTTTCCTTGTTGCAGTGACTGTCCCATTGCATACACATTCTAAGCAGGGTCGATGCCTGCTCCTACACTGTTGGTTCTTGCCCTATACTTGTGTTTCTTTCTATATTGCCCCCATGCTAGTACTAAGTCCATCTGCAAATAATCTCTTCTCAAGTTATTTTACCTTGAGCGTACCCTTGTTTCTTATTGGGACCCTGACTTACACAAACATCTTTCCTAATATTATTGGTGGTCTGTAAACTCCCATAGGGCTGCCACTGGGCCTGTTTTGTCTTTGTGTCTCTAAGGTGTTCTAAGTGTTCTATGGGCATGCAGTAATTGTATTAAATTAGCCAGTCTTTACAAATATATATGTAGGATTTTTATTTATGGCAATACTCATATCATTTGAGGTTTTGATTACTTCCTACTTGTCAAAGTTGGAAAGAAAATCTTAAGTGTGGCAACATTTCCTGCATATTTTACTTGCAAATAAAACATTGGTTCTCAGTTAGTTAGGCCTTATTAGGGAATGCAGAGACCACTTAACTGGATCATGAGACACTAGAGTTACTCAAGATAGTCCACTATTTGTATGACCTGGTAGAAGTTTGCTTGGTTTCTCGAGGCCTTGTTTCTTCTTGTATGTAATAACTGAATGGGATAAGATATCACTAAATTCTTTGTAGCTCTAGTCTTTTTTAGTTCTCTGATGAAGAAAGCTGTAAAATGAGCATGTTGCTTGGAATTTTTATTTTGTATGCTTTTTAACTTCTGAGTCATTGAATTTTTTACAGATAACGTTCTAGGCTATTGATTATCATTTCCTACTTTTTAATGGATGGGAAGAAAATGAGAAATAGACAATGTCATTGAGATTTTGGCAAAGACAACAATGTAAGGTTTATAAATACTGCATTTGTACTTTGGTGAAGTGGCCATTGCTCAAAGTTAATGGTTTTGGCAGCCCTGGATGGCCCAATGTTGATTGACTGACATAAAGGTCAACTGCTTAATTTATGAGCTGTCCTTCCAGAATAAAGACAGTGATGCTGACCTGCGGGGAAAGGAGCTGCCATTGAGACTGTTGATACAATAGTGATGACAGTTTAAAAAGAATCCATTCACCTTCTTTTGATCCCTGCCTCTTGTGATCAATGACACTCAAACCAGGTCAAGATTAGGAACAGACACTTCTGTGCCTGTAGAACAAATTAAGGCCAACTCACTACTAAGTGTTATTAACTTCGTCTGCATTCTGAACTAGCCAGACACAGACAATTACTACTCCCTGGACTACAGACAAGTTCAGGATAGGATAGCATTTTCTATTAGTTCTAAACTGTTCAAACAAGAATTCAATCACTCCATAAATTGAAAATTACTTAAAAAAAAAAGAAAATCACTTAAAAATTCAAGCTCAAAGATGATTTAATTATTTTCATATCACAAGGGTATCACAAATCAAACCCTAACCCTACAGTGTTTTGGATATTCTCATTGAACTGATGATGGTAATTTATGAAAATTGATAACTTGAATTCCTTGAATTTCCTGAGAATATGAACACAAAATTTAAATTATAGTTTCTCAGTCTAGGCACTAAATGTCATTTTGGGCCCAATAATTTGTTGTTTTAGGTAGGTTGTCCTGTGCATTTTAGAATATTAAGCAGCATCCCTGGCTTCTACCCACTAGATGCCAATAGCAACCTCCTTCAGTTGTGATGACAAAAAAAAAAAAAAAAAATGCTATCAAATATCCCCTCGGGGCCAAGATTGCCACAGGTTAGAAACTACTGACTCAATTAGTAAATATTTTAAGTTTTATTTTGTTACCAAGCAGTGAGTATTGGAGTTCCAGAAATGAATAGAATGGTGTGCTCTCCTCCCAAGAACCTTATAATCTGTTCAAAAAAAGAAAAACCAGGGGCACCTGGGTGGCTCAGTGGGTTAAGCATCTGCCTTTGGCCAGGTCATGATCCCAGGGTCCTGGGATTGAGCCTGAGCCAGTCTCCCCGCTCAGCGGGGATGCTGCTCCTCCCTCTTTCTGCCCCTCCCCCACACTTGTGCTTTCTCTCACTATCTCTCTCTCTCTAATATAAATAAAATAGTTTAAAAATACCAATAAATACTACCACTGGGGTATGTGGAAGGCAGTTTTTTAACTTCCTAGGCTTTTAAAAATGTTTAATTGAGTAAAAATTCAGTAATAATGCATGTGACAATGAATTTGCTATTAATTGATTAAACTACCTCATGTAGTCTTGCCTGAAGGAAAATGGGGAACCTAGAAATGTCAGGAAGAAATGATGAAAATAGGGCCAAGACGAAAATAGGATTAGAATGACAAAAAAAAAAAAATGCGGCCCAAACTTTGACATCCTGGTGCTTTAAATTTAAAGATGAAAACTAATATTTCTGGGGTGCTTGGATGGCTCCGTTGGTTAAGTATCTGCCTTTGGCTCATGTCATGATTACAGGGTCCTGGGATCCAGTTTCGAGTCCTGCTCCCTGCTCAGTGGGGAGCCTGCTTCTCCCTCTGCCTCTGCCCCTCCCCCTGATTGTGTTTTCTCTCTCTCTCTGTCAAATAAATAAATAAATAAATAAATAAAATCTTAAAAAAAAAATAAAATTGATATTTCTGCCAGAACATCCATCATACTCAAATCTATCAAAAAAAATCTTCCAGATCTTTGAAGTCAGATTTATACAAATTGTAGCATGTATGTATATATTGCCATGAAACAACACTTGGCACTAAAATTCAATGGCACTCATCTCTCATGGTGGCTCACTCGCTTGAGATCACAGGCAGGTTTGCTATCTTATCTTTCCTGCTGCATGTTCAAACTCCAAATGAAATGTGAAAATGCAGTGACATTTCCCTGAAACTCAAAGAAATTAGAAGGTGAACTCCAGCAGGGAAACATAACACTCTACCAAGGTTGCTGTCACATACCAAGTAGATAGGAAATGATTTTATATAAAAGTCATGCTTTAAAGGCAATAGACAAAAATGTAGCAGAACAAGACCATGCTTAGTGAGTTCTTCAGAATAAAAATCTTAATGGAACACACAATTCTCAGTTGTGAGAAATCGAATTAGTACTTGTTATCTGGTGAGCAATGTTAATTAAACCATTTGGGGACATGTCCAAGAAAACCACAAACATGTAATTTTACAGTAGAAATGAATAAGACCCATAACAGGTCTCCATGGTGAGGAATCATCAGAGTAACTCAATGCAGTCCTGAGTTTTGAATGTCAGCACTGTGAGAAGTCCAGGAGAGTGGGAGTTATTTTTAGCTTAGAAATTCACATTAGCAGTAGCAACTAAATACTCAGATCAAATACTGAGCGTAAATTTTTCCAGATATGCAGAGATATGTACTTTATATTTAATTTAATTATTTATCTTGAATGTGAACTACCTAGGTGGTTTTAAAAAAGCACTTTAAGGACAATGCAATCTTTTCTCTTGCTGAGCAACAAAAATTATTTAAATCTCAAGCAAAGTTTTTCAATATATTACTAAAATTTATGGTCAAGTTTGGATGCTTAAATGTGAACCAAGGCTGATATAGAGAATCACTTATTATGCCAATCAAAATTAACATAGGTCTTAGTATCAGCTAAGAGTCAAGAGAACAATTGCCCAAGGGACTGTAAGGAATCATTTTTTCCTTTTCTAGGGCGAAAGCAGAAGGCAACTACATAAGCTCCACCTAGAAACACCACTTAAACTTGTCTACTTGCCCAAACTATTTTACAAATGGGGGCAAATACTGCCCAGGACTATCCATCACCAACTAAGAGTAAAGAGGACACAACATGAAATGGCAAAATAAAAAGTGATCAAGGAGAACTCCTATTTTTGCATCATTTTATTCCTAACAAACACAGTTTGTAATAGTTGCAAAGCTCTCTGCAAGATGATTCAAATATGAATTAGAAGTAAATATGCTCAAGTTGTTCACAACTCTGTGGGGAAGATTATGAACTAAAATAGACTTAATTAAAATACAAAAATAATAGCTCAAATAAACCTATTTGAAAAGGGAACTAGAACAAAAAGGGAACTTGTTTTTTCTTAGCTATGGCAAGCCTTAGAAAATTTTATGTATGTCCATATTCACAAAGTGAATTAAGGTAGTCCTTATTTATTCACTTCTTATTCTATGTCCTTACAAAATTTTGCCAGCACTCTGCAAGGATAGAGGTGATTACGTGAGAGCTATTTTGGAAAGAGATCCATTTCTATTTTTCCTTTCAATTATTTGGACCAAGCCTGAGGTTTCCTTTGAAGTTAGCGATATTCCAATCAGCATCTCAGAAATGTTAGACAAAATCTCAAACATGTCCCAGATGTTTCTTTTTCTTTTCTTTTTTTTTTTTTTAAGATTTTATTTATTCATGACAGACAGAGAGAGAGAGAGAGAAGCAGAGGGAGAAGCAGACTCCCAAGGAGCAAGGAGCCCGATGCGGGACTCGATCCCGGGACCCTGGGATCATGACCTGAGCCGAAGGCAGACGCTTAACCATCTGAGCCACCCAGGCGCCCTCTTTTTCTTTTCTTTCTTTCTTTCCTTCTTTCCTTCTTTTTCTTTCTTTCTTTCTTTCTTTCTTTCTTTCTTTCTTTCTTTCTTTCTTTTTCTTTCTTTCTTTCTTTTTCTTTCTTTCTTTCTTTCTTTTTTGAGTCTTTCTATTAGAAAGACAGCAACTATAAGTATTTTTAAAGTACGTTACACCAGAAAGCTTAAAACAATATGCTTTTTTATAATGTTCAGTTAGCCAACATATATCATTAGTTTTTTATGTATGTTCAATGATTTATTAGTTGTGTATAACACCCAGTGCTCATCACAACACATGCCCTCCTTAATACAATATTTTTAACCATAAAATGCCATTCACCAATAAAAAATAAATGTATATGCTATGTCTTTCTTCTGTATGTTTCCAAGAATTCAACTTGCATTTAAATGTTTATATATGTTTGGGAGTGAGTTGTGAGTAGACGTGTGTTTAATGACATACAGGTTGCAGGTCTTTGGTGATGGAAACAAATGTTTCTGTCTATAGTCTCCATTATATTTAAACCCAAAGTGACTACTCAAGTAATAGATATATTTATATTCCAATTTATAACATATTTATGCTAATATGTTATTTTTATAATATTTGGCTTCTACATACGAATTACATAGTTTTCAAAATCATTTAGTTGAACTAAATCAGTAGCTATTTAATATAATTTATCTGGATTTTTTGAAGGATGAAAGCATTGATTATTTTTGAACTATTTTTATATCTTCTAGAAGGCACTTCAAAAAGTTCTGGCTAGGAAATATATAATAAGAACTTTATCAGTTTGATAATTAAATTTGAGAAAATTGCTTCATGTATTTTATACACACAGAGCTCAAAATAAATATTTTTTTAATCATTTAAACCAGCCTAATGTGGCAAGATGGCCTTAGAGAATTAATCAAGAAAGAAAATATTAGAAGTTCGTGGGAACCTCAAGGGAAAATAAAAAGTGAGGGGCATGATGGCCGATTTTAATACACAATTAAGTTATTGATTTATAAAATCACATTGAATTTCATGTTCTGCCTCTCTATATGTGAGTACAGTGCATTTTGCATGATTATAAGTTATCCACACCATGTTTAAAAAGTACAAGAATTCTAAAATATTTTGTCGTATAATTGCCATTCCAACCATGATCACTAACGAACAGATGAGATTGGTGTTAAACTTGCCCCAGAAAGACCAAGTTTCCTAGGAGGATTATAAAAAGATTGACACCCTTGTTAAAAGACTGTAACATTTTTTTTCCCATTTCATTTGCTAAAATGAAGTCTTTTTAACATGCTTGATTTTGGCAGTTCAGCTAAATAGATCGTCCATTGAACAGTTACAAGGGTGGTTCAGTCAAGCGTCTGCCTTCGGCTCGGGTCATGGTCCCAGGGTCCTGGGATCGAGCCCCACATTGGGCTCTCTGCTCAGCGGGAAACCTGCTTCTCCCTCTCCCACTCCCCCTGCTTGTGTTCCCTCTCTCGCTGTGTCTCTCTGTCAAATAAATAAAATCTTAAAAAAAAAAACAAAGTGAAATATTCACAAAGCTGATTGGGTCTTTAGACCAAACCCATTTGTAAAAATCAATTATGTATGTTATATTTGTATGTTATATTTTATCACCATGAAAAAAAAACTGCTGTTGGAAAATAGTAATTATGTATCCAAGGAACAATTTATAAAAACCACATCTTAAACAATGGTGTCATAATAAAAACCATCCACAAACAAAAGAAACATAAATGATACATAGTCATTTTAAATACACTGAAAGTGGAATTATATGGTAGGATGACATTGTATTCATGTTTATTTTAATTCATTTTATGCTATTCAAAAAATAGATACAACTTAACAGGTGCTGAATAATAAGCAGAGAAAAATGAACATTTCTATTAGATGCACCTGGGTATTCACAGCTTAGAAAACAATAACCCAAAGAAATCCAATCACTACAGATTGTATGCAGTGAGATTCCACTACTCTTCTCTGGAATGTTTCATTATTTCATGTTCTGTTATGTCTTTTCAAGTTAAATAGAATGTCATTTTTAGTCTTTATAATGTGATCTACCATGTGAATATGCATAGAGTATTTTAAAGGTGTCACCTTGTAGAATAATTCTCGAGCTCTCTTAAGTATATAAATAGACATTACAAAGAAAATTATATCTTTTGTGAGAGTTTATGCCAAAATGCTTTACAGACACCAGTCATTTCCTGGGCCTAGCAAAATAAGGTTTTCTAGAAAGCTTGGCCTAACAAAAACCCAAGAATGTAAGGTATATTTCTCAGATTTTTCCACATGAAAGTAAATGGTTAACTAGCATCCCACTTTCCCACAGACAGCATGGAATGCACCTAGGATTTGAACTGAGTGGGATAAAGTGGAAATATCATTCATAATCTGATGCTATATGCTACAAATATCCCCTTGCCAGACACTTGTAGACATTCTCCTCTCAAAAGTAATATGATTATGAAACATCTTGCTGACATTCCCCAAGTATTAGAGGATAAACATAGTTTCACTCTTTAAAAAAAAAAAAAATATTTTATTTATTTTTTTTTGAGAGAGAGAGAGAGAGAGCACACAAGCAGAAGGTAGAGACAGAGGAAAGTGGAGAAGCAGACTCCCTGCTGAGCAAGGAGGCCCGTGGAGCTCAGTCCCAGGAGCCTGAGATCACGACCTGAGCCAAAGGCAGATACATAACCGTCTGAACCACTCAGGCACCCCAGGTTCACTCTATTTTTATGATTGTTAATTTTCTCTTCTGGACAGAAAGAGTAGTGAGGATCTCAGAGATAATCGAGGGTGTTGAAAAGACCAAAGAAGACTGTTTGGTGATACAAATAACTTTATTTAACATGATGAAGTGGGCAGTCCCCACCCTCAAGAGAACTGAAAGCTGGGGAAGTGAGGAAAGAAACCAGGTTGCTTTTATAGGATTAAAGAATAGGAAACAAGGAAGAGAAGGAATAAAAATATCTGATGGGTTGGGTTACATATCTGGCCTTATTTGAAGTACCACTGGAATAGGAGGATGACCTGTGTTACTTGGTGACCATGGGTTGGTTACCTAGATGATATGACGTCTCAGTAGATAGACCGTTTATAAGAACATGAAATCTAAGAGTTAAGTTGCCTTTTGCTGAGATAGTTTCCCAGGATCAGTGGTGTTCAACCTCCCAAGTCAAGGTTAATATGAGATCAACTGACATTTCAAACAAATTTTAATACTTCATGAAGGAGCAATTTCCAGCTCAAAGAATAGCCTGCTTCATGAAGTGTTAAATAAAGTTTGTATCACCTAAATTGTCTTTAGTCATTTTAACAAGGGCTAATTTTTCTTTTCTTGGCAGAAAAGTTCAATTGACTAAGGCAGAGAGAAGAATAAAAAGAGAAGGAGGAGCATAAAAAGAAGAAAGATGCCAGCCCATGCTAAATCTCAGAACCTGGAACCAGTCTAGTCCGGCTCTTCCTGCACTGGGCCTCCAATGGGTTAGGTCTGAGCTGAATGGGGAGTTTGTTTCCTGATTTAAAAAACACCTAGAAAGTATTAAAGAAGTCTCCTCCCACCCCCCCCCCCGACTCCATTCAGGTGCCTGAAATACAGGAAAAAAAAACAAATATTCAGCCTATCGACATCTGGCCATCCATGTAAATGAAGAGGGACTCACGAAGAATCTATTCACTCTATTTCTGAAAACTAGTTTTAGATAAAACTGTCCCCAGTTTGGGGGAGAGACAAAGAGAGAATTCACATGAGTTTCAAATAGTTATTCTACAGAGACATGAACTAAGGAAAGGAATGCAGCACTCAAAAGATACACAGGGAATACAATGAGTGAACAGGAATAGGGGACACAGGTAAAAAACAAATGTATCAAGTATTAACTAAGTCAAGTAGAGCATGGGGTCTATGAAAACAAGAGGTTGGTGATGAGATGATCAGTAAAAAGGTGAGGTCACAGGAGACCTAGTAGCTGTTAGAAAACAAAGTGAGGGGAACGGTACCAGTGCAGTAATAACAGGTACTTTGGAAACAGGAAGTGGGGATTTCTAACAAAAGGATATCTGGCTGGAAATTATTACATTAGAGTGAAGAAAGGAAAGACAAAGCAGGCAAAAAGTTGTGGACAAATGCTACATTTTGAGAACAGAAACATACGGAAAATTGGAGCTTCCCTGATGCAGAAAGCAGAACAAATAGAATAGGGGAAAAATCAAAGATAAATACTTTCCTGAAATAAGAAAATACTTAAATTTACACATTGACAAGGTTCGCTTTATTCCCAGAAAAGTTAATAGAGAACATTCAAAACCAAAACATATCCTGTTGAAATTATTGAATTATGGGGATAAAAAAAGTCATGCCCAAGGCATTTGGGCAAAAGAAACAACTCACCTATAAAGAAAAAAAAAATCAGATTTCTTTAAGGCAGTTGTGGATTGGAGTCAAGTCTGTACTGTTTCTAAGGAAAAGCAGAGTGAATTAAGTTCCATTCCTAGTCAAATCACCATTAATGTGTAAAAAAGCCAAAAAGACTTGCTCAGATTGTCTGGGATTTGGGAGACATATTACCTGCTAGCAAATCTGTATATAATTTCTACAACTAAGATACTAGTCAAAATAATGAAATTTGGATGTGGCAACTATTGTAACTAAAGAAAATAGAAATGTATAACTGGGATAACCTTACCAGTTAAAAGGGGAAGTCTGTTTTTGTTTTTTTAAATAAACTAGCAGTAAGTTGCATACAAGTCACATGTTTCAAGTAGAGCAACTCAAAAAGAACGAAGTAAATGAACAGGCAAGGGTGTAGAGCAAACAAATACAAACATAAATCAGGTGATAATTTTATGATGAAAAAGTGGTATTCAAAGAATGTATTAATTGGACCAAAAAAGTGTAATTTGATGAGATATAATGTCTAAAAAAGAACATATAACTGTTGTTAAATACCTATGAAGTTATAATAACCACTATAATATGTTCTGAGTTAAAAAAGAACTTGGTGATTTCTGGCTTTTGTTGTCTTATCACATTTCTGTTGAACTTCCCACTATATAATATAAAGATAGATATATCTTTAATAAAAAGATATATATAACTGTAATGAATATGTCCCAAAATATGTAGTATTTTTTTTTAATTTTGGAAATATAAAGAAAATTTGTCAGCTATACACGAGTAGATGTATATAGAATATAATATATAACATATGTATATATATTTTACATATATAAAAGAATGCATTTCTATCAGGTCTTGGGACAAACACAAAAATAAGTAAGGATTTGAATGATAACTAATACAGTTGATCTAAAAGAAATATAGCAAACTACATGCAAACAGCAGAGAGTATGCCTCTCAAGAATCCATGAAATATATATTAAATAGGTTTAACTTGAAATTGGCAGGATAGAAAAATAATCTGCTATTCAGAAGTGTTTAATAAATATATAACGGTGATGTCTTGCCTATATGTTACCTAAACAACTATTGTAAAAGAAAGCCCTCATTTGTTTCCTTCATGTTCATAATTATTTCATTCAATTATCATATTAATGCCTTAAAAAATAGCATACCTGGCCTTTTAGACTTGGTGTGTGTGACTGTATAAAATGAGGCATTTCAAAAGGAGTTTTTTTCTGCAAAGGAGATTCAAAATACTTGCATATGTGCTTCAAGTTCTGGGAAGCAGCATGGAATGTCAGTGATTGATGAGCTAGTTATTTCAGAATTCCATTTTATGATAGTATTTTAGAAATGTGAAGTCTTGTGGCAGTTTTGCCAGATCAAAAAGCTGTAATTCAGCCACGACAATAATGCTGAGCAGTTAGTTCTGGCCCCGTAGTTTGATGCCAACTTTACATTCGCAGATCAATCCCCCATACACCCCTGTCACATAAAAAACACCCCATTGCACTGTACAATTTGGCATGATTGCCTAAGAGGCCTGGATTGAACTGGCATTAATTAGCTATGTCACACTATTATTCATTCCCCGTGAATTTGCTCTTACCATTCAGATCAGGGATGAATTCACTAGCACAGCACTATGGAGAAACAATATATGATCTACTTGCTTGTGTTTCAACTAATACTCCTCTTACACGGAGAAGTCAGTGCTGTAGAATTTAAAGCATTCTAAATCATACTCCATCCTTTGTATCCTCTTTCCTTTCTCAGCAAGAGTAATGAACATGCTAAGAGAGTATGCCCAGTTTGAAAATTTCAAGTGAGGCTCCCAGTTCTCCTTCTTCCCTTTATGATAGTTTTGTTTTCTTCTCTTTGCCAGATTCCGCCTCTACCTATCATAGCCTACTTTCCGCCAAGGCTCTCTTCCTGGGTTTACGTGTTTGAGAAGTATTTCGTTCTGGCTTCCTACATGAATTCAGATGTATAGCATTGTTTATCCTGAGTTGGGAGCCCCTAAAAGGGAGAATATTTAGTTCATGACAGTGTGTTTAATTAAGTAACATGGAAGGATAATTATCCAATAGGTTATATAATGGCCTTAGGTGAACACCCAGGCAATATTTGTTTGAAAGTTGTTGTTGAGCATCTTGAAGCATTTTATTGCTTATAATGCTGTACGTCTGGTCCAGAACTTTATTCTTTCTTAAAACTTGTCTACAACTAAGCAAGAATATAGGACAGAGAGTGTTTAATTTTGTAGCCCAGAGTCAAACAATCCCATAAACCTGTAGTCTTCAGGTTGTGTGCTTTGAAATGGTTGAAAAGGACAGTTTCATAATATTGGTAATGATTCATTAAGAAGTTTTAAACTGCAAGTCACAGAAAATTCTGACTCAGCAACAAAAGAATACATGTTATCTCTTCGAACAAAGTCTTTGGATGAGGCAGCTTCGCGTTTGCTTGACTGAGTAGTCTAAAGACATGATGAAGTACCCTGTCATTCTCGGTATGTCAGCGTAGCTCCTGTCATAATGGAAAGATGGTTGCTGCAATTTTCAGTCATTACATGCAGTCATTTCCTTACCCAGTAAAAGTTAAAAATGAAACCTTTTGTAGGACAATCCAGAGACACCTTCTCATATTCCATTGGCCAGTATGGTATCATATCATTAACATTAAACCAATTACCAACAAGGAGAATAAGACCGCCATGATTGGCTTAGGCCAATCAGTAGTTCCCTTTGGACCTCAGGATGGTGTCATCCTTCCCAGAGTCACAATGGGAATTTCACCACTAAGAAAAAAGGGAGTTGGGGGAGCAACTGATAGTACCTGGGGAATTTGCTGAATTAAGTAATTCATATCTTGTTTCTTATGAGAATGAAACTCAAAGTAGGCAGATGGTCTTTAGTGGAATTTGGGACACCAATAGGACAAGGCTCTGTAGGAGGGAGTCTGCTTCTCCCTCTGCCCCTCCCCACTGATCCTGTTCTCTCTCTCAAATAGATAAATAAAATCTTAAAAAAAAAAAAGTTGATAAATCCTATGGAAAAAAAGAGAAAGAAAAATGTAGGGAAGGGTAATGGAGATCAGAGTGCAGATGGGATATAATTTTTAATAGGGTATTTAGAGTTCATCTCACTGAAGTGATATTTGAGCAAAGACTTTCTGCTGTTCAAATCACCTCTCAATGTTAAGTTGTAATGCAAGTGTGACATTTTTGTGATTTTAAACGCGCCTCATAACATATTAAAATATATTTATTAAATATTTTATAATGATATATTTTAATACACTGTGTTACAAAATCTTATATTTTTAAAAAAATATCTCTTGGTAGCTTTCAGTTCCTGCTATGTATTAAAAATCCCCATGAAAATTGATTTTTTCCTTATTATGGACAACTTCTACCTTTATTCAAGCTATTTTGCCTTCTTCTGAGTTCTGTCCAATCAATTCTGTTCTTGAAACATTAGTTTTCCTGTTGGCTAAAATAGAACCTCCTTTTTTTTTTTTCTGGGAAGGATATCTTGTACTAAAGAGAAGGCAAACTTGGAAAGAGTGTAGAGCCTTCTGAGGAATTGAGAGGGGAAAGCTTTACCCCAGTTACCAGTGAAAATAGCCAGTGATCAACCCTGGTGATCAAAGGTATAGAAATTGCCTTTGCATCCATCTGGCCTTCTAGAATGGCCATTGGTTTATTTGGTGTAAAAGAGAAAGTGCTACCCTTAGGCATGATTTTAATTTAATAAATGCTTATTTTTTATATCTTTTCATGGATCCATCTGGATACAATCTCTGGATACCTAATGCCTTTGTTTCCAGGGTCTCCCATCATGGTTGGTTCCCCTTCCCAAACTGCCCCAGGCTTTGAAGGTTTAATTCTCCTCTTCACTGGGGGTGCCTGGGTGGCTGTCGGTTAAACGTCTGCCTTCGGCTCAAGTCATGATCTCAGGGTCCTGGGATCGAGCCCCAGTTGGGCTCCCTGCTCAGTGAGGAATCTGCTTCTCCCCCCACTGCCTCTCCCTTCCACTCATGCTCTCTCTCAAATACGAATAAATAAAAATTAAAAAAAATAAATAAATAAAAATAAGTAAATCTCCTCTTCACCTTCCACCCTTGAAGATAGATCTTAGGCCCATGCTAGGTTCCAGGTACTAATTTGATAGATTATTTTGCACAAAATTACATATATATATATATATATATATATATAACATTTAGTCTAAATAGTACATGCTCAGATTTTTGCCAGGATCCTGCATGTCTTAATCCAAATAGATACAGTGGAGAATAATAGACATACCGGGGCCATTTTAGGAAGCAGTTATGATTCAGATCATAGCTCTGGCCAGAGCATAAAAGTAGCACTCCCTAGGTCCCATTCTGTAGGAAATATTTCCCTCTTCATTTTTTTTTTCTATTTCTCATTCCTGAAAATTTGAATTGTAGGATAATGTAGTAGAGGAAAAAAAAAACTCCAATAAGTTGGGGTATTTTATACAACAGTTTTAGTGGATTAATAGTATAGAAGTTAGATTGTAAAGGATATTATTCTCAACTAAGGTTATTAACAGCCCCCCATAGGGATGTGTGGAAATGGGGATAATTTAGAAGGAACACATACTTTGAGTAGGTGCTGCCACTGATGGATGGAATATCCAGTAATGCTGGATAATCTTCAAATGTTAGGAAAATGTTGCACTATGAAAAAATGTTCTACCCAAAATGCTAATAATGCCTCTGTAGAAATACACCGGAAGACGTAAATTGGTAGGGACAGTGGTGGATACAGACAAGGATGGTCTACAGTCAACACTATGGAATATATGGTGATAGAAGGAAGAAGGTATGCGGACTGCTTTTGGAGAAGTGGGAAGGAAGAAGAACAGTGTGGGGAAATTCCCTGTTCTATTCCAAATACAAATGTAGGTGGCCTTTTTATGCTTTTAAATTTAACACAGCAAGTCTCATTTTACCACTGAGAAAAATGAAGCTCAGAGAGGTTAAATAATTCATAGAAATGCAATATATTAGTGAATGCCAGAGCCAGTATTCAAACACAGTTGTATTGAACTTCAATGTTCACTTCCTTTCCCCTAGAGTGGAAAGACATCACAGCACTGCTCCGGTGTCTGATGTAATCAACTTATTTGTATGAACTTGCAAATACTATGGATGAATGTAATACTTTCATCACAAACTTGTTTTTTCAGGGTCTCGGGACTTATGTAAAGAAATTGGGGGCCAATAATATTATCATTCTTAGTAGCAATAATACATATGTGTGAAGTGTTATTTTATTACTCTTTCAGAGGATCTGGAAAACTAGTGTGCTAAAGAGTGAAAGGTAAAGCTGATGTGATGGTGTGGTAGATTAATTGAATGCATCGTTGGCCTCAATTAATGGCTTCTTTGTAGCCCAGCTATTGGCTTTGTAACTTCCTGAGTCCCTTCCTGACCGGACTCAGAGCTGGCCTTGTGACTTGCTTTGGCCAATAGAAGCTGCAGGACTCATGGTGCACCTTCCTTATTTTTTTGTGTTTTTTCTTTAGACTCTGCTACCTCCATGTGAATGAGCCTGGACTAACTGTGAGATAATGAAACACCATGTGGCACAGAGCTCAGTCATCTTAGTCAGGGACATCCTGGACCACCCTATAGCAAGATGACCCCAAACATAGGCAATAGACTAAACCAGGTCAGCAAATCCACACACTCCTCCTTCACCTGCATGTAGCCATGAAATATGAGTGAACACAGCTGAGACCAAAATAACTTCTTAGATGATCCACAGAGTCATGAGCATTAAAAATACTTATTTTAAGTCATTTAGTTTTAGAGTAGCTTGCTACATAGTAATAGTCAAATCGATACAGATGATTTTCTTGAGAGATTTTCAAGGCCTAATATTAATGCCTCTAGAAACACAACACTACTCTCCTAGCTTCTTGGGAACTGGAAACTCTGAATGCATCAGTAGTCCATATCTGAATATAGATCCTGGTAAATCCATCCAGTGCACAAAGCGTCAGCAACAGGGAAGCTCCTTCAGGCAGCTTCAAGGTTGGGAAGCATCTGCTATGAGGCGCTATCTAGCAAGGAAGAACATGGTACACCCTGCTTGAGACATTAACAGATAGATTGATTTGTTAAAATATGTAAGTCAGCCCTTTGGGGTATTCTGGAGGGTGCAGGTTTCTTTCAGTCCAGCTACTGGGATTTGAGTCACTATAATTGGAAATCAAAAACAAATTTGTTCAAATTTTTGATGCTTAGAATGATAAAGCTTTTGGCTTACCAGTTATAAAAGCAAAGCTATCTTTCAATGCAATTAATCACATCTGTCTGGGATGGCTCAGCTGAAGCCAGGATGCTTGTCCAAATGACTTTGGCATCCTTTCCCACCCACAAATCCATAATATTAATCACAAGGAATTGTTACCAAAGGAGTTGTCTATTCTATATAGCACATTATTACTCAGTATAAGTGCTTAACATTTTTATGTAAGTCAGCTCCAGTATTTAAAACATTTTACTAAATCCCTAGAGCTAATTATTGAGCAATTGGCATGCAATAAACCTTGAAGATACTTCAAAGAAGAGATGGTTTAAGTGGGAGGATCTAAAGACTGGGAATTACAATAATCAAATCTTGTGGTCAGTAGACATTAGTTGTTGCTGTGAGGTCTTCAGAAGATAAACATGGCTGAAACCCACACTGAATGAATAGCTAACATCAACAAGTTTGTACCATGTCCTACACAAACAGATTGGGTGGGAAGAGAAGCCTTCCAAAATTAAATCAGCTCATCATTTCCAGACAACATTCTTACTGCCCCACTGCCACCCAAATTAGGGAGGGGGTGAAGAAGAAACATTGAAACTCTGATAAATCATCTCATAACCACCGAAATGTCATCTTTCTTGGTTTGGAATTAAGTAAGGTTGGCTCACCCCTCAGGAATGTTCCTATGGGTACCCTGGAAAACAATACAAAAGACATGGGAAAATCTTTAAGAACAAGCCATGGACTCAGATATTATTAGTACGTTCTGTATCTATAGTGATACTGAAAAATTTGGGTGTTTAGTTCATGAAAATATATGACATGAAGTTTAGAAGTGTGTGGTTGTTATTACAAGTCAAATCCTGCTATAGCAAACATTCTAACCATGAACTTTTTTGTATAATTAAAGCTTATTGAAGTCCTAGATATTAGGTCACTGTTTTCAAGCATAAATGATGGATAAAATCAACTTTCTTTAAAGTTAAGGAATGTAAACATCTTTTTAATTTTATTTTAATAAAATGTTGTTTGTGTAAATAATAGAAGCATGACTCAGCCCACTGCTTAGCAGACACTGTACTATGGATACTCCAAATTCTAGAAAGTATCTCATACAGCTAACGGTCTTGGCTAATGGGAAGTTGCTGGTTGAAACATGAAATCAATACTACCTGAAGGTGCATATTTCAGCACACTCAAAGCAAAAGATTTCTTTTGAATTCCATTGATTTGTTTAATTTCAGTATTTATCTAAGTAAGACATAAATGTTAACAAATTGCAACCTTCCAAAGAGTTAATAAACATATTCACAACAGCATGGATGTATCTTTAAAAACATAATGTTGAACAAAATAAAGGTAAAAATGAAACAAACAAGCAATATAACTCAATAAATTAAGGTAGATTAACATAGCACATCTGAGTTTAAAAAGAAAATCTTTTCCAAGGATTCACACTAAATTTATGAATTTTATCTAATTTAAGCAATTTTTTATTCAAATATAAATCAACTATCTTAAAGAGGATAACTTTTAAGAAACAGAATGAGACTAGAGATGAAGGGGAAAAATAAAATATAGTTTTGCACATTTTATACAGATTTGAAGACTTCCTAAACACACTACCATTTGATTATTTGATATAAAAGTTGGAGATTTCACTCACTTCCACTGTGCCCTTCTCACTCCACAATTTGATTATATAATATTTAATTTACATAATAAAGTATATAATTTTGATTACTTTTGTCACTTTTAATTATATACATATAACTGTTTCTCAGTTGATTGATTAATATAAATTAATATAAGTATATAGAGATAAATATAAATATCTATCTGAATATTAATATATACCTATTAGGCAACAATCAACGTGTTTGTTTCATGCCTATGTTTACTCTCAGAGCTGTAATCTAATACACACATATAATATTGCTATGTTTATTTAAATGCTTACTGTGATGTCAAATAATGTGCTGTAATGATAATGCCATGCCATTTGAGTCAGTAAAAGAACATTCCTAAAGTCAAATGGATTGGGGCACCTGGGTGGCTCAGTCGTTGAGCATCTGCCTTTGGCTTGGGTCATGATCCCCTGGTCCTGAGATTGAGCCCTGAGTTGGGCTGTCTGCTCAGTGGGAGCCTGCTTCTTCATCTGCCTGCTGCTTCCTCGGTTTGTGCGTGCTCTCTCTCTCTCTCTGTCAAGTAAATAAATAAAAAAAAAAAAAAATCTTAAAAAAAAAAGCCAAATGGATTTTCTGTTCTTACTCTACTCTTAAAATTATACCACATTGTAGTTTGTTTTGTATTTTCACTCAATCTGTTTCCATAGACTTTTGTTTATCTTAGACTTTTTTTTTACTTTTATTATCCTAGATTTTTTTAATTGTCTTCTTGTTTCCTAAATAATGTGTCTTTGTCACATCAGGAAGTTCAGCTTTAAAAATTTCATTCTACTAAATTATAACTATATTATTAAGTATGATACAAATAATTGATGAAACTGTACATTCCAAAAAATTATTTGGAAAGTACTTTTGATGAGACTATAACTATTCAGAGCTCTCTGAGCATTATTTTATACCTTAAATAATAAGCATTACATTAGGCACTGTTACCTCCTCCTATCTTACTATAAATATTGCAATACCCAGTGAGTAGCCAACATTCTTTCTTACTGTAAAGTAGAAAATCTGAAGAGAAACCACATACTAAATCCAGTTTTAACCAGTCTGAATATTAACTTAGATCCTCACATACCCAGCGTAGCAACTCAAAGAGGCTTCTGTTAAAACCTTTAACTTCATCAGTATAAAACACTCTTGGAAACCCTTTCTTTCATGGACACACTAGATCTAAAAAATAGTAAGCCCCCCCTCATTTTTTCCATTGAAGATAATGTTTTGAGAGAAAGGAAATAGAAAATAAAGTAGTAATGATAAGAAAAAATACACAAACTTGGTAAGCCAGACTACCAGCTAGGTTTCCTTAACCACAAAACAGTTAAAGATACAATTGAAGAATAATTTATTCTTTAAAAGTCTATCATTTCCATTTTTATTTTTTTCAATATTGAGATATTTTCTCACATGAATCCAAATCTGTTCCCATTGTACTCTTCTCTTAGAAGGCTTTTATACGATAAATGACTTCTCCAACCAAACTGAGCCTGTTTAGGTTTTGAACTGATCTGAAACACAAAACTAAGTCTGTTTATATTTTGGCTTTTAATTTTGTACAGTGCTTTTATTTTTATTTTAGTTTTATGTTTAAGTAGGTGATTTTTTTAAGTCAGTGATTTCAAAGCAAATAATCTATGTCAATAAACCAACACGTAACATTATACCATTCATAAATATTTTTCCAACGGTGGGTGAAAATTGTTATTTGAAAATGTGGCTACAGTCAACCTGCTCATTTGCACTGTAAGTACTTAAAAGTACAACAACTACAAAAATAATAGCAATTATCCAGGACCATGAGGAGATATTTGGTTTACTTTTTGCTCTGTAGTATATAAGTCATTCAAAATTAGTTCTTATTTAGTCTAGACCAATTAACATTTGCAGTAGGTTTTGAGAAACAGCCAATACAACTGAAATACAAATTAAAATCGCTATGGAGAATATACTGCACATATATTAATTGGGTTTGGAAGGTTGGCCTTGATTGATAATATGGTCTAATTAACATAATTAGTTAGCTCTCATTTGTACATATTGTGGTGTCTTTACCTTAAGAGAGAATAATTTTGTAGTATAACTGTCATTTGGAAAATTACCAGTTTCAGTACAAATAATTCTGAGAAAGTTTCAACTTCATCTTGTTAGTCATCTTCAGGGATGACAACTTGCAGGTGACAATAAAAATCAGTCATCGTATTGTGTCAGGAAGGAGTTTTATCAAGTCCAAGAACCAAACCACAAATATTTCATGACGCTCCATGAGATTCAAAAGTGTCGATGAAACTGTGCTGACCCAGCAACTGCCAGATGATTCTTTTCGGTCTTTGGAGACTGTTGTTGTTACTTTTTATTTTGCGTGTAAATTGGTGGCCAGCTATAGAGCCTAGCATGTATCCTCATAGTTCTTTTCAAGGAATCAAATGATGTGGTTTTGAGAGGAAAAAGTTTTCAATTTCAAGTAGAAAATGGATTATGTATTAATCCATAACAATCTTAAATGCCAGCCCTCAGTCATGCTTTGGTATAGTTATACTATTACATGTTTTGAGCACAGGAATGAATCTATGTCTAGTCATCCCAGTCATTTTTCTTGCATTTTCCCCATAGGATAAGACAAGAGGTAAGATGGATGAGCTGCCACTTTTCCACAGAGGGATGCCAGCAAGATACAGACATTCCTGATGTAGGTCTTGGCATTACCTCTAGATTGGCATAAGACTCTTCAAAGTTTCCTTAAATAACATTGATTAAGGTTACAGTCTGTGATGATGCCAACTTCTACTCTTGACTAGCTCTTTTTTGTAGAGGTTCTGGGTAAATTTTGAATTTAGTTTTGACTTGTAGGCTTATTTAATTGCAGGGAAAAAGCTCCCCGTTCCCTCCCTGGGACACACACATTCTTGCTTTTTCCAAGTTACCACCATCTTCAAACCTTGGGAGGTACGGTTAGATTGAGTAACAATCAAATCTCTAAAGCAAATCTCTTTAAAAAATAAAATCAATTTTCACAGTTATTCAAAAATGCATAATAATTTGAAGTCTGTCTACTGGGAGGTATCACTTTCTCAACCACAAGCTCCCCACCCGTCTTGCGCAGGCTCCTTGTTAGAACCCAGTGTGTGCAAACCATAAGTGCATACACCAGTACTGTGATTCACTCTAAATAGCACACGGTGTTTGTGCCCTGCCTCAGGCAATTGTTCTGCATTCCTCTGGGACATTGACACTCTTTGTACTTTCCTCCAAACTGAAATTATGCTTGAAAGCTTGATAATTTGATAAATCTTTTAATTGTGAGCTGTAAATCGTCAAGTTCCTTTTTAGTTTGGTGTTAACAATATTAGCTCTCCCTGCAAAGAGCACACTGAAATGATTAGTTAAAAAGCATCCTGTTAAAAGGTTGGGCTGTGTTTTCCCTTTTTTTTATATCATCTTCCAGAAGCAGCTAAATAATGTAGGCATTTAACTCTTATTATATGAGGTGAAGAAAGCTGAAAGCCAGCCATATGCCTGGGAAGGATCAAGTAGTTCATCGCTTACCTTGGAAATTGGGTTTGCATTTATGTGCTGCCTTTAGCTATTTCAATCCATACTACCGAGCATGTTCTCCCCTTTCTTGCATATAGCGAGAATGCTGACACCAGAGATTTTATTCTTTTATTTCATGTTATTGTAATTAATCCTTGCATTGGCTATGATGGAAGATGGAGTCATCATCTTATCATGAAAGTTTTGAAATTAGAACAGAAATTCTCAATAGGGTGCCACAGAAGGGTTTTGTGGTATTCTGACAGCAGTAACACATTGTTTCTGTTACTCGTGTTATCAAAATGAGGCCAAGATTTTTGTCCAGTTATTCAGGAATAGGACCAAGAGGAACTCAAAAGTTCTGGGAGAGTCCCAGAGAGGAGGCAAAAGTTATACCTTAGATAAAGGGAAAATTTATGAAAAAAAAATGGAGATAGTTGTAACTCAAAGAAGTTTTGGGCATTATATGATAGAAACATTAAACTTAATTTGAAATTATTTATTTTCGAAAATTTACACTTGGCCATTGATTCATAATAGAAACACAGAAATCAATTCCAAGAGGCCTCACATTTGTTAGTATATTTTTTTCTGAGGTCAAAATTTTGCATATTTAGATACTTTTTTCTTTGCATCAAGTAATACTGTCACCAACCTCCTGGTAGAGGCATTTTATGTGGTTTTAAATCCCATCCAGGCCACATAACAGCTGTGTTACCTTGACTGTTCATTTTATTTCCTGGAGTTTCTGTTTTTACAACTAGCAATTAGATTAATAGGTTTCTCACCAAGGTATTTTAAGAATCAAATGAAATAATATATGTGAAAACAAAATGTCTAGTAGTACCCCATAAATAGTAATTATTTTTCACTTAAAAAGCAAATATCCATTCCAGGTATAACAAAAACAAACTGGGCGTTTAAAACGTCCAGTACATTGGTTCACAAGTAGTTGTAAAAGTACCGTTATTTTTGTACCTGCTAATCATCAGCAATCCTTCGCAATATGCAAAATGTACTTTGATGGCTCTTAAATACACTTCCCATGTAACAGCAGATAAAATTTAATTTACAGTATAGTGTTAGAAGCTTTATATTTCTTGCATTAAAATCTTTTGTATTCCTATTGCCAACAATTTCAGATTCTCAAAATCTTTTTTTCTTACCTAAATATTGCTGTAGCTGGTCCTCTGCAATTCATTTTATATTACTATTATTAATATTATAAAGTTCAACAGTGAACTTGGAATTCTGTGTTCAAATACCTTTAAAGGCTCCTCAGATTCCATTGAATATATCTGAATGTCCTTTCCCTTTCAGCATGTGACTCCAAAACTCATAACCTTTATTTCCAGATATTCCTATACACACACCTTGTTTTTCAGGTAAATTAGGTTGATTTCCCTCTCCAAACATGTCTTGAACATCTCTACCTTCTTTTGTTTAAGTCAAACTCACTGTATAAAATAAACACCCCCACTCAAAACAACCTGTCTCCCTGCTTGTCATCTGTTTGTCAGAATTCTTTGCATCCTTCATAAATCAAGTCAAATGTGATGTCCTATAGAAATATTTCCCTCATGATCCTCAGAAAAAAGATTTTTTTCTCTGAATTTCCGTGTAAGACTATATATATATATATATATATATATATATATATATATATATATGCACACACACACATACACTTACCTTATGGCAATTATATTCTGTCTTAGTTTTAGTTTATTTCTCTATGTATTTTACTCCCTGACTAAATTAAATTAGTCTAATATGTAGGATTTTTTTTTCCACTATCTTTGTCACATGGAGAATATCTAGGATAAGAAACGAATCTCTTGATCCTTCTTTTGAATAAGGTTACTGTACCACAGCAATGAGTATTTCTAAATGGGAATGAATTGGGGAGTAAGAGGAAGAAGTATCAGCAAGTATCTGCAAGTGTAGATGTCACATAAGAAACTTGGAAGGTTGGTACGGGGGGGGGGGGGTGGAAGGAAGAATAGTTTCGGAGCAAAAACATCAAGACCACAATGAACAGAAGTATATGTATACATAAGAGATACTGTTTCATGTTCTTGGCTAATGGTGACAGACCAGGTGGTAACTTTGAGAAAGAGGAAGAACACTCTGTTTTCAAATGCAAAAACTTGCCCTCCAATGTTCTCTTCATAAATTTTCTGGAACGTGCTCTGATAGCACATTTTGCTCACAGAATTGTGACACCATTCCTTTCAGGAACATTCAGATCTCTCCCATGACCTCCTATATCAATTGCAAACTTTATAGTTTATTGTTCATGATCTTCTGGCACCTTCCAAAATTCTCTTTGGCTAGTCTATGCCAATATGGAAGGCTCTAGCCAAACTAGACTGCTCCCATTTTCTACACATTTCTTCATCTTTCCAGTGTCACACTGTTGTCTACACTTTTTGTTCTGAATGGAATACATGTCCCCCTAACTGCTTGAAAAGCTACTCATGCGTCAAGGCATAATTCAAATACCCATCCATTCATGAGCACTTCCCAGAATCCTAACATTATATCACAAATAAAATTTGATTTCTTCATCTTCTTCATACACTCTGAATAATTTTATAGAAATTAATAATTAATAGATAATAACTATTAGAGTTAATAAATTAAACAAATAATAATTTAATGATTTGTAGAAATTAATAACATTCTGTTTTAATATTTATATGTTTGTATATTCTTTATTAGTTTATAAATCCCTGACATTTAAAAATATTGCACATTGAATGAGCCAAAAAATATTCTTAGAATTTATATATGAATGATAGGGACTGGTTTCATGAGTAAAGTCAGAATAAATATAACAAAATGCAATTTTGCATTTTTATGTAAAGTAATACAAAAATGTAACTGAATGAGAATTTAGGATAGAGTATGGTAATCAATTGTTGGATTTCACAGCGCTAGGAAATATTAACCAGTATCGGGAAAACAGAGGCATGAAGAAAGATGCCTCTTGATTTAACAGTTTGCGATAAAATCAAATATAACAACAAAAAAAAGGACTGTTTTACATCAAAACCCAAATCTTTCAGGAATTCCATTGGTAATTAATTTTGGTTCCCAGAAAAAACCCTTAGTGAGAGCAGGTAACTAAAATTACTGATGGTTGCACATCTCAAATTCTCTGCCAAAAGGCCATTGCTAAATTCTTGCTTATTAGAACCTTAATTCTCCCACTCCTTGGCTATCTATAATTTCTCTGTCAAACTCAAACTTGACCAGTCTATTCTAGGAAGGAAATGCATTCAATTGAAATCCAAAATAACTTCTTTACTTCTCTTTTATCCAAGAAACAAACCCAAACAAAACAGACCATGTTATCTATATGTGCATTAAAAGTTAGAATTCAATAAGCGGTTAGAAAGAGACAAACACACAAAACCCAGCAGAAAGAACAGTACTCATTTAAATGCTACCTCTCATTGAAAATTTTGATTTGCTCAGTTAGGTCAGCCTTTACACTCAGCATTCCAAATACAAGTTCAATTCACTTATCACTTATTATTTTTGTATTTAAGATGTTTTCAGGTCAGTCCCTCTCATATGTGGTAAGTGATTTGGTATAACAGTCTCAAGAAATAATGGAATGTTCTACCATCGTCTCTAGCTTTTATAGCAGAGATTACCATAGCACACACAATGATTTTATACATTATTATTATTATTTTTTAAAGACTTTATTTATTTATTTGACAGAGAGAGACACAGCGAGAGAGGGAACACAAGCAGGGGGAATGAGAGAGGGAGAAGCAGGCTTCCCGTGGAGCAGGGAGCCCGACGTGGGGCTCGATCCCAGGACCCTGGGATCATGACCTGAGCCGAAGGCAGACGCTTAACAACTGAGTCACACAGGTGCCTCGATTTTATAAATTAAAGATAGTAACAAGGAGAGGACATTTAAGCATCATCAGCAAAATGTAAAGTTGATTTTCTTTCCAAGGCATTTAATCCACAAAATAAAAATTTCAAAGTTTTAAGCTAAATTGTTTTAACTTTTCATTCCAGTGGATAGGCAAACAATACCATTCAGAATTTATGAATTTATTTAAAAGGCATAATCATACCCAAGCTTGCAATGAAGCAATTGGAAGCAATGTATTGCTATGTACAATAGAAAAACAAGAAAAATAACTCGTATGACCTGGCATCAACTAATAAATCGTACTTCCTGGGAGAAGTTTCAGTCCTCCCTCTTCTGAACTTTTACACAATAGTTGATGAAACAAGAATAAGTCAGCCCCTTCCATGGACTGTTCAACAACAAAATCCTGTCAGTATTCACACTGCTGAAGTGCTATAATTAGAACTTGCTGGAAGCAAAATTACAGTGATAAATAATTATATTTTCTCTACTAATAGCACATGTGGGAATACAATAGGGATAAACACAATGAGAGAGAGAGAGAGAAGGAGAGAAAGTGTCAGAGCGTTCTTTCAGTCTAACATCTCTGATAAAAGCTGCACCCGAGACAGGCAATAAACTTAGTATGCAAGTAGTAACTCACTCCCAGGAACCCAGAGCTCCTCAGTTTGTCAGTGTCGAGAAAGAAAGAGTCCCTGGCATTCTTGGTAAATCAATGACGATACCATGTTAAATGCTCCTTCATGGGTTATTACAGGTCAGTCCAAGACTCTCTATCCTCATTCTCTGTCACGTGGCAATTTTTTCCACCAGTTTTTAGTTTTCCTTGTTGGCATATCATGATTAAACAAACACCAGAACTGCCAGATAAATACAGGTGGATTAGCTGTGCAAACATATAAAAAACCTGACCTACAAATGAAACGGAAGACGTGTTACATAGAATGTGCTCTTCCATAGAAAAGATAATGGACAAAGGTTAAATTGACAGTTGTACAGAAATTTTCATTTGCCCAAATTGCCCAGAGAAATTGTATTATGGAAATAGAGGCTTTTTTTTTTTCTTTAAAAGGGATGTGATGCCTGCTCACACAGGGTTGCTTTTGACCCACGAACACCCTCAACAAGGGAACACCCCTTGATCTCTGCTGGATCTGTCCAGTGTTCCATCTCATCCTTGCTCTGTCCCTTAGTATAATGGGGTGCCCAGAAAGCCTGTCTGGCCAAAAGTTTAAGCCAACTCAGACCTGTCTAGTAAGCATATTGGTAGAGCTAGAGTTCTGGATTCAGGGTGGCTTAACTTCTTGAAGAATCAAAAGCTGAAGCAGAAAGAAAAATAAGTAAATTGCCAACTATGTGGTTTGAGAGACACAAGTCTCCTTTCAGTGTTTGTGCTGGTTGAGAAATATTCACATGCAGATGTGAGCAACAACCTTACCGGAAAATAGTCTATTAATAAGGACTATCTGTGTGTATTATGAGGTAAACCCCAGACAGGCTAATAATACAATTCCACCTGTTTTAATGTGTGTGTGTGTGTGTGTGTGTGTGTGTGTGTGTGTGTGTACTGGGGGAAAAGAGGGTGCAAAAAATAGGACACTATAATATGAGCTACATCACTAGAAATTTTGTTTGAAAATAAAAGAACACAGTATTTTGTGACCCACCTGATATACAGAGGAAACTTTCCACATATCTTCTCACAAAAGTCGACTCTGGCCTTCAGATAAAATTGTGGCAGCTCTTTGGGTTCCTTTCTATGATCTTCGCACTTGGAGCTAGGTAGAGTGCCATGTTTTCTGAGATCCAGTTCTTCTGGCAGCTTCCTTATATTAGAATCATTGTCTATTTGTTTGTTCTATAGGACCCTCTATTCTCTCCATGTACTGGCTCCATATGAGTAGCTATTATTTTTTCAAAACAAAACAAAAAAAAAAAACCAAATCTATTTGTTGTAAATTATTGTCAGCCTATTTGACTACAGCAATTATTTGATACTTTGGACAAATAGTCTCTGGAAGTTTGAACAAGTTGTGGCTTTATGGTTCTTCTTCCATAATCTGGCCACCAGGTGGTATTACACAATGAAAACAAGTGTTGGACTCAATGCTGCCCAGAATCTATCAGCACTTGGGTACATAAAATTATTCAGTCTCTGCTTGTAGCATGGGGAAATTTCCTCTCTCTGCCCTCCAGGGCTCAAGATGGATGACTCTATTCTGAGGGTTTGGAGCAGCCAGCCTTGTCATTTGGTTAGGTGACAGAATCTGCCAAGAATCAAATGATTTGGAGGAATAAGAGAGATCTAGACCTTGACACCTGCATGAAAAATTTAGGCCATTCATGCAGAGTAAGGCCCATGCCACCTCTTTAAATACATCTTGAATACTATCATTTCCACCAGTGACCAATTACTTCTCATGTGCCTTGGAGAAGCAGATGCTGGATTAATGTACTTGGAGCTTATGGAAGTTCTCCTCTGATTCTTTTAGTTTTCTCAGTGATGAAAAAAATGAGGTCATCAAGGGAGAGTGAAGATAGGGAAGAAGCATTAGAGGTTGAGGAAAGAGGGATATGCAATCTTCCAAGCTAATGGGAAAATGGAAAGGTTTGGAAATGAATTTTTATTTCTTTGCAGGATTAGGACCCTTTTGCAATTCTTGGTCATAATTTCAAGGTGATTACTTTAGTGGCTTTTTTTTCCCTGACACATTCAGCTGCATGGTTGCAGATGTGGAGTAGGCAAAGAATTAGATTTAAGTGGAGTTAGGATCATATCCGATGATTTATGCTGAAGTATTTTCGAAGAAAACATGGTTTGTGACCCAAACTGTGCATTTCTAAAACCCAGCATGTCTTCTGAGCTTTATTGTTCCTTGTAATCCAAATTGCAAGTCTCAGAGATCCCAAACTGAACATCTCATTCCCATGACCATGTTGCTTAAAATTGGCCCTTCCTATTAGTCTCTCTCTTCCTCTCCATTCCACTTCTCTTCTCACCCAAAAAAGCACTTATTACAATAAAGCAATAATTTATTTTTTTGTTATTTGTCACCCTCTTTCTTTGAAATTAAATGTCCAAGACATCAGGGAACGTACATCATTTTTTGTTTGCCATTCCCTTTTCAGTGCCTAACACATGGCTGGCGCATAATAAATACTTAATACATATTTATTGAAGGAGTGAATGAGCAAGTGAATATGAGGAAATAGATGCATAAAAGAAGAAAACAATCTGGTTATGGTTTGTATCCTACAACTTATTGGTTGTAATGAGCTAGAGAAGTGTTGTTTTATTGTTGTTCCTTGTAACTCAATTATACTTAGCTTCTTGACCTGGGCAGAGATCAAGGCTAAAGCTGGTCCTTCTATCATCTCTGTGACTCATCCTCCCTAAACCATTTCCCCAAAACTGCTTCCCAAAGAATATTCTGCAGCCAGCCAACTATTCATTTGACATGGATTAATTATCTAAATTATGAAGATTCATGGAATACAAACTTTTCAGAAACACTAATATATGAATTTACTTTCATTAGAGTTGAGAATTCTGATTTAACATAGCATGACTTTATAGCTCTCTCCTGCTTCAGCTCCATCCATAGCAGCTTCGGCAATCTTTCTTAGCTGTTATCCTTGGCAGGGCTCCAAATACAACTCCTGGGTTAAAGCTGCAGATGACTCCTCTAAATTGGCTGCTTCACATGATGGATAACACTCAGGATCTCTGGAACTTCTTTTTATACATCCTTACGTGCACAGACTTACTTACTTTTATTTGCCACCTTTATTCTCCCCTGTTTTCTCTACTTGACTTGCTTCCTTTTTCCTGTCTTTCTGTGGACCTGCTCTGCTTTGCAAGTCTTTGAGAGTCACATCCTCTTATTTCATTCTTTTTGCCTTCTCCGATACTAAGATCTGAATCTCAGTCTTCTTCAAATATTCTTCATCCAGGCCCTGCATTCTCATAATGTTAACATCAACAAACTCCAATTTTTCAAAAATAGGTATGAGACTATTTCTGTCAATTATAAAAAAATGACACATTTAGCAATATATATGGGGAAATATATTCACTAAAAAAAATAGGAAACTCATTTTGTTCTTCTTCTTTAATCCTTAAGTATATTTTCTGAACAGTTTTGGGGAAATTTTCTATCTTACTAATAGAATTACCAAGGCAAATTTTGTTAACAAAATCTTGTGACACTTGGGGGCATTAGCATCAGCAGTATATTGAGACTACAGGTGGTTTAAGACATAGAACTGCACAATAGAACAGGTTGCATTTATCTAAGTGGTTTCACCTGAGAGGAAAGTAAGATGTGAGTTTCCTTCAAATTTCCACTTTCTTCTATGGGCTACAGTAAAACTATTTGCCAACATCTACATAAGAAAGGCTTACTCACTTACACTGTTTCTAGAATAAGTGAAGTTTGAAGTACACTTTGGCTCAGGTATCCATCATGATTCAAGCAAGGGAAATTTTAAACCAAACTCAACTAGATAATTGCCCCAAATCTCCATTTCCCTTTGGTATATGAACACAGTCTATAAAATATTTTGGAAGGGATTATTTGTTTCATTTTAAATCAGTGGATTCTCGGGATGAATTTAATAAAAGTGATTTGTCATCACCATTGATTTATGGTAAGTAGTTATCCTGGAGGCTTGGCACTACACGCTTAACTTAAAATTTTGCAGAATTTATAATTTTTTTTAAAGATTTTATTTATTTATTTGACAGAGAGAGAGAGACAGCGAGAGAAGGAACACAAGCAGGGGGAGTGGAAGAGGGAGAAGCCCGCTTCCCGCTGAGCAGTGAGCCTGACGCGGGGCTGCATCCCAGGACCCTTGGATTATGACCTGAGCCGAAGGCAGATGCTTAATGACTGAGCCACGCAGGCACCCTAGAACTTATAATTTCTACCTTCAAGGGTATCCATTAAAAAAGAACATAAATGAGAAGCTTTTCAAAATCAGATGGATGATTCATTAACAGTAATGACTTCAACAAAGATTTATAAGGAGGTAAATACCAGACAGGGAGAAGGATATACCTGTACCACATCTTCATGAGGAAGTCCTTAAAAATATGTCCATAGTAATTTTTTTAAAGATTTTATTTATTTATTTATTTGTCCATAGTAATTTTTAAGAGTGTGTGAAGCCAACTGTGCTTTGCCTTGTAATTTTCACAATTTAAAATAATTATATTCAGAAAAAAATGCAAATGAATTTTGCCAAAAACTTTCCCCCCTTAAATTTCAATCCTTCAATGAAATGCACTGCATATGTTTCTGATTCATTTTTCATTTATTAAATCGTTATAGAGTCTATAATGAAGCATTGGGTTGCACTTTTCTTAGTCTTTTCAACACAATTTCTAGAAGCAGCAAATATGCATTGAACTCTTTGCAGAGTTAAAACTGAACCCAAACTGCATGGTCTGTAGATTGAAAAGAGTCTTGCAATTTCCCACTTCCTAGTAAGTGGGACACAACAGCTGAGGGATGATCCTATTGCTAAATTATTTTTATTTCTATGTCAGAAAAAGGACGAAGGGAACAGCCTCCTTATATAATAAACTTCACAGGTTTTATGGGGTTAGGGAAGTGAAACCAAACTTAAAGTACTAGAGAAATGGAATTCTGGAAAGATCATAGAATAAGAAGCACTAAGAATCAGTCTCCCCTCCCCAGACAACAATCACACCGGGTGAGTCTGTCTGATATAACTATTTTGGAACTCTGGAGTCTATGGAAGACTTATAAATGCCAGAGAAAGCCTAGACATTAAATTGTGGTTGATTTTGGTCAATTTTAGCTCTTAGTTAGGTAGTGGCTCCCCACCCCACACCCAGCAGCTCTGTGCACATGTTCCTAGAGCAGTTTGCATGCAGCTTCTAAGAGCAGGGATGGGCAACAAGGACTCTGTTCTCCAAATGTCAGGGACCCGTGTTCTGGTTGTGGGTTGCTGCTCCTGATCACAGAGCTGCAGACACAGAGGCAGCAGCCATTGCTGTGGTACTTCCTTATCTTGTTGTAAGTCCCTCCCTTCCAGCAGAAGTTACTTCCAGGGTATTTAAAGAACTGACACTTTGATCACCTCTTCATTTTTTTTACTATTGCCACTTTGGGGAGTCTGACATTAGATACCAGGATATTCAGAAGCAAGTGTACATAGGGAGAAATTTTCAATGTCACCACACATACTCAGGGAAAAACACAGGCCCAGGAAAGACTTGGAAAGACTTAAGCTTACACTTCAGGTTGATTTTCAGTACAGAAACAGCATATAACAATAAACAAAACAAAACAAACAAAAAACAGCAAACCTTGGCTCAGGGGGAAATTTTACCTCCATCATTGCCACATTATGAGATTTAGATGTCTGGTTTCCAACAACAAAAAAAATCACAAGGCATATAAAGAAACAGGAAAGTATGTCCAATTCAAAGAGGAAACAATCAACAGAAACTGCCCCTTTGAGAGAACTGACATAGATCTACTAGACAAAGAGTGTAAAATCAGCTGTCCTGAAGTTGCTCAAAGAACTAAAGAAAGCTATAGGAAAAAGTGAGAAAATTATATATAAATAAAATGTACATATCAATAAAGATACAGAAAATCTAAAAAAGAAAAAGAAGAAGAAATTCTGGAGCTTAAAAGTATAATAATTGAAATAAAAGATTCACTAGAGAGATACAAAGGCAGATTTGAGCAGAGAATGAAGAAAGAATCAGCAAACTTGAATATGGAACACTTGAAATTATTAAGTCTAAGGAGGAAAAAGAAAAAAAAGAATTGAAGAAAAATGAAGAGAGCCTAATGGACCTGTAGGAGTCCATCAAGTATACAGACATGCACACTGTGAGAGTCCCAGAAAGAGATGAGAGAAAGAAAGAGTCAGAGACAATATACAAAGAAATAATGATTGAAAATTTTCTAAATTTGATGAAAGACATTAATATAAATATTCAAGAAGCTCAGAAAACTCCAAATAAAATGAACTCAAGTGACCCACACTGACACATGTTAAAAGCAAAAAGCAAAAAGCAAAAGAAAGAGAATCTTGAAAGCAGCAAGAGAAAAGTGCTCATCACAAACAAGAGATCTGTGATAAGATTTTTAGCAGATTTCTCATCAGGAACTTTGAAGTCCAGAAGGCAGTAGGTCAATATATTCATGTGCTAAAAGAAAAAAACTATCAACCAAAAATCCTATATCTAGCAAAACTGTCCTCCAAAGGCAAGGGAGAAATTAAGACATTCTCAGATACAAAAAAGCTGAAGAGTTCTTTGCCCCTGGGCCTACCCTGTATGAACTGCCAAAGGGAGTCTTACAATTTGAAATGAAGGAGCTGTAGACAGTATCTTAAAGCTGTATGAAGAAATAAAGAACACAGAAAAGGTAAATATATGGGCATATAAAAATCAGTATTTTTTTTAACTTTGGTTAGTAATTGCACATTTTGTCTTTTACATAATTTAAGACACTAATGCATTAAAATTTTATTAGCTTATGTTTTTAGACACATAATGCATGAAAATGTAATTTTGTGACACCAACAACTGAAAAGGTAGGGATGGAGCTATGATGGAGTTAGGTTTTTATGTTATTACAGTTAAGATGGTATAAATGAAAATTAATGTATTATAAACTTAGGATTTTAAATGTAATTTGCATGATAATCACAAAGAAAATAACTACAGGATATTAAAAAAGGGAAATAGAAGAATAGAAGAGAATTAAAGTGTCTCATTACAAAAAAAAATTAAACACAATCCAGTGGTTTAACTCTTTTTCCCCATTTATTTTTTCTCAAAACACTGGTTTGTATTTAGAACAGGGGTAGGCAAATTTTTCTGCAAGGCCTAAATAATAAGTATCTTAAGACACGTGGGCCATAGTCTCTGTTGTAATTGCAAACAAAACAAAACAGAACAAAGTTAAACACAGAAGAAGACAGTAATGGAGGAAATGAGGAACAAAAACTTCAAGTGGAAAATATAGCATATGAAAAACAAATAGCAAAATGTCCAAAGTAAGTTCCTCCTTGGCAGTAATTATTTTAAATGGAAATAAATTGAACTTTCTAATCGAAACACAGAAATAGGCAGAAAGGATTAAAAAAAAAAAGATTTAATTATATGTTGTTTACAAGAGATTCACTTTAGATCCCAAAACACAAAAGGTTGAAAGTAAAAGAAATGAAAAAATAGTGACCAAAAGACAGAAAAGGTAGCTATACTAATATACAAAAATAGACTTTAAATCAGTAAAGATGAAAAAGACAAAGAAAGACATTAATAAATATTAATAAGAGCTTAAACATAATAATTATAAACATTCACACACCTAATAGCACAACATCAAGATATATAGAGCAAAATTGACAGACTTGAAGAAATGGACCATTCTACAATAATAACTGGAGATTTTAATACCTGACTCTCAATAATGGGTAGAACACAACAGAGGAGAAAAGTAAGGAATTAGACAACACAATAAACCTAGTAGATCTAACAGATATGTACAGAACACACTACCTAACAACAAAATTACATTCTTCTTAAATACACATGGGGCATTTTCGAGGATAAATCATATAGAAGGCCACAAATTAAGTGTCAGTGTCAGTAGATTTAAAAAAGATAATTATCATATGAAGTATACTATCTGGCTACAAGGGGATGAAGTCAGAAATTGAAAAGAGAAAGAAAACTGGAAAATTCATAATTTTGGGGGGAATTAAACAAAACACTCTTAAACAATGAATGTATCAAAGAAGAAACCATGAGGGAAATCAGAAACTACTTAGGGACAAATGAAAACAAAAATATAACATACTAAAACCTAAAGAATACAATGAAATTTACAGAGGAAATTTATAACTTTATATGCTCACATTATAAAAGGAAGAAAGAACTGAAATCAACAACCTGTCTTTAAACTTAAGAATCTAGGAAAAGGAGAAAAACTAAACCCAAATTTGGCAGAAGGAAGAAAATAATAAAGATCACAACAGAGATAAATGAGAGAGAATAGAAAAACAATAGAGAAAAATCAATGAAACCAGTAGTTGGTTCTTGAAAATATCAACAAAACTCACCAAACTTTAGCTAGATTGATTAAGGAAAAAAAGAAGACTCAAATTTTAAAGAAATGAAAGTTGGGACATTAAAACAAATTCTACAGAAATAAAATGGATAAGACTTTACTATGAACAATTGTACACCAACAAATTGGATGACTTAGATGAAATGGACAAATGCCTAAAAACAGAATACCAGAACTAAATCATAAAGAAATAGATAATCTGAACAGACATATAATTAGGAAAGAAACTGAATCGGTAATCAATAATATCCTGTCAAACAATGGAGTCCTGGACCTGATGGCTTCACTGTGAGTTGTACTAAACATTTAAAAAAAGAACTAAAACCAATTCTTCTTAAACTTTTCCAAAAAATTGAAGAGCAGGAAACACATCTTAACTCATTCTATGAGACCTGCATTATTTTAATACTAAAGTCAGACAGGCACTCTAAGGAAATGAAAGAACGTTATCCTTATGAACATTCATGCAAAAATGCTCAACAAAATACTAGCAAATGGAATTCATCAGCATATTAAAAGATAATATATACTGCATCCAAGTGGAATTATTCCTGGAATGCAAAGATGGTTCAATATACAAAAATTGATCAATGTAGTACACCATATTAACACAGTGAAGGGGGAAAAGCCCTAACAATCATATCAGCAGTTTTGGCACTTGACAAAATTCAAAACTCCTTCATGATAAAAATACCCAACAAACTAGGAAACAATTTTGAAAACGAAAAATAGAGCTGGAGGCATCTTACTTCCTTATTCCAAAATTAACTACAAAGCTACAGTTATCAGAACAGTGTGGTACTGGAATACAGACATATTGAACAACAGAATAGAGAGCCCATAAATAGGCCCTTGCATATATGGTCAAATGATTTTTTTCCCAAAGATTTTGTTTATTTACTTGACAGAGAAAGACACAGCGAGAGAGGGAACACAAGCAGGGGGAGTGGGAGAGGGAGAAGCAGGCTTCCCGTGGAGCAAGGAGCCCAATGCGGGACTCGGTCCCAGGACACCGGGATCATGACCTGAGCCAAAGGCAGACGCTTAATGACTGAGCCACCCAGGGGCCCCTGAAATGATTTTTGATAAGGGGGCCAGGACCATTCAATGAGGAATGGGTTGTCTTTTCTACAATTGGTGCTAGGAAAACTGGATTCTACATACAAAAGAATGACAGTAGACCTTTACTTAACACCATATACAAAAATTAACCTAAAATGGATCAGAGACCTAACTGTAAGACCTAAAACTATAAAACTCTTAGAAGAAAATATAGGGCAAAATCTTTACAACATTGGACCTAGTAATGATTTCTTAGCTATGACCCTGAAGACACAGGCAACACAAGAATAAACAGACAAATTGGATTTCACAAACACTGAAAGAAATTGCTCATTAAAAGACACAATATCAATAGAGTAAAAAGCAATCTGCAAAATAGGAGAAAATATTTGCAAACCACATATCTAATAACAGATTAATATCTAGAATATATAGAGAACTCCTAAAACTCAACAACAACCACAAAAAACAACCTGAGTAAAAGATGGGCAAAGAACTTGAATTTATGCAAAGAAAATATACAAGTGATCAATAAGCATATGAAAAGATGTTCAACATCATTAATCTTTAGGGAAATGCAAATCAAAATCACAATCAGATATCACTTCACACCTGTTAGGATAGCTACTCTTCAAAAGCAGAAGATAATAGTGTTAGCAAGGATGTGGAGAAATTGGAACCCTTGTGCTCCACTGATGTGTGAAATGGTGCAACTGCTGTGGAAAACAGTATAGAGATTCCTCAAAAAATTAAAAATAGAATTACCATATGATCCAGTAATTCCATTTCTGGGTATATACACACAAAAATTTAAAGTGTGGTCTTAAGGAGATATTTGTACTACCATGTTCATGGAGTCATTATTCACAATAGCTAAAATGTGGAAGCGACACTATATATGTCGACAGCTGAATGGATAACATTTGGTATGTACATATAAGGCAATATTATTCAGTCTTAAAAAGGAAGGAAATTCTCACCTATGGTACAACATAGATCAACTTGAGGACATCATGTTAAGTGAAATAAACCAATCATGAAAAAGCAAATACGGTATGATTCCACTTATATAAAGTACTTAGAGTGGTCAGAATCATAGAGGCAGAAAATAGAATGGTGGTTGTCAGGGGCTGGGGAAGGGGGAAAATGGGGAGTTATTGTTTCATGGGTCTAGAGTTTCAAGATGGCAAGAGTCCTGGGGATGGATGGTGGTAATGGTTGCACAACAATATAAATGTACTTAATAACACTGAATGGTACATTTAAAATATTTGCCATGATAAATTGTATGTAGTTAGTATTTTATCACAATAAAAAATTGATAAAAAAGGAGTACCAGAGGAAAACAAACATCCCTTTTAAGTCATTATGCTTTAAGGAGTGATCAAAATTTTTACATTAATGTTATTTTGATATTTATGTTGATGTTTCACATAAACTTGAGTTACTGTTACACTATTTGTATGATATTTTTGAATAAAATTTGCCTTACTGCCCTAACTCCCTCTATACTTCAAATATTAACATATTAGCATAAACACAACATTTTCTTAAGGATTTTCATTGAGGTTGCCTCAGGAGTTATATGTAACTTGATATTGGAATCAGACATCCAAGTTGTATACATGATTATTATATAATAAAATCAGATGGGTGGCTCAGATGGTTAAGCGTCTGCCTTCGGCTCAGGTCATGATCCCAGGGTCCTGGGATTGAGTCCCACATCAGGCTCCCTGCTCCTTGGGAGCCTGCTTCTCCCTCTGCCTCTCTCTCTCTCTCTGTCTCTCATGAATAAATAAATAAAAAGTTTTAAAAAAAATCAGATGCCTCATCTACAGTAAAAAAATTTAAAAGACAAGTTGCAACAGTAAGGGGAACTTGTATGATAAATGAATAACAGCAGCATTTATGTAATATGTTCAGGTACGATTTACATACACTATTTCAGTTAATACATCTTTTTTTGAAAGATTTGTTTATTTATGAGAGAGAGCGAGCATGTGCGTAAGTGGGGGAGGGGCAGAGGGAGAAAATCTTCAAGGAGCTGAACAAGGAGCCCAATAGGAGGCTTGATCTCATGACCAATGAGATCATGACCTGAGCTGAATCCAAGAGTCAGATGCTTAACCGACTGAGCCACCCAGGCTCCCCACCCTTAAATATATCTTATCTCCAGTTATTTAAAAAACATGTTACAGATTTTATCAATAAACCAGTTCAACAACTATATCATAAATACTGCAAATTCATTCCTTGCCTAGCTGGCTGAAAAGTCACTTTCCTTAGGTATCCTTACGTTTATCCCATTCCAGCCACACTGGTGATTTTAGGTTTCTTAAAAACAAACGAGCGAAAACATATTGTTTGTTCACTTCTGAGCTATTGGCCTTGTCTTTCTTCTACCTAGAATGTCCCACATTTAGGTCTAGACAGGGTCACTCCCTCCTTTTATTAATCTCTGCTTAAATGTCATCTCTTCAGTGAGCTCTTTCCTGACCAACTTATAAAAAGGACTTCTCTTCTACCTGATCACTCACCAGTTCCATAGCCTCCTTGATTTTTCTTCTTATTTAAAAATATTCTAAGTGAAAACATATTAATCTGCTTACTCTTTATTATCTATCTCCCAAGTAGACTATGATATAGCCCCTTGAGGGCAGGAGACATTTTCTTTGTACCCCTATATCTCATGCAGAAGGAAGAGCAGGGGCCCATAATGATTTATTAAATAAGTGGATAAATCATTTAATACACTAAAATGGTAGGGGGCTATCTCTGCAGGCTGTTAATATTTCTAAGGATACTTTTCTGACTAGTAGGGCTTTTCTTTCATAAATACAAGACTTTGGGAATATGTATTTAATAGAAGAAAGAGTCAGGTGAAAGGATGCTCTTTCAGAAATGTATAGTATCTTCAAATTGAAGCGGGGGTTACATCTTCAGTGACTGACAAAGTTACAGATGGAGCCTTTGCATAAGACAGTGAATGAAACAGAACCAACTGCAATAAGCTAGCTCATTTGCACTTTGTTGTTTTCATAAAACATACCCATCAATCAACTGAAACCAGCTGCTCAATTTTCAGAAGCTATGGGTGAAATTCTTTACTGAAAAGGATAATAAACTCAAGACTAAAATACATGTGAGACTCTAATTCAGAATTGCCCTTCTCAGCTTTTATTAAACTAGCACAGAATAAAAAAAAAAATCCACTTTACTTTTGAATTTGTCCAGGGCTCTAATAACCTTCATGGGTCAAAGAAAAAGAAATCTTGTTTTTCTGAAGCTCTCATATTCTGCTTCTGATAAGTGGATACAGTTGAGGTAGTCTTGAGGGGATTTTTTTTCAATTTAAAAATACAGTTCTAATCACAAGAATACGCATCCATTACTATTCACCCATTTGACTCAATTCATGCCTGACTGTAAACTACATGATATACAAACCCATATCGACTAGGCTTAGTTTTCTCACTACTCCTTAAATGCATGCCAACCACTTCTAGTGTTCTCTTAGTGTAGCTTTTCATTACATTTTCAATCCTTTAGAGATTTAAGATTTTCAAAATAATTTTCTATGACTAATTATCATACTAAATTCTGGCCAACTTTGTAAGTGATGTTTGTGCTTTAGCTCCAGGTTTCTCCCATGTGAACTGACTTTTCTTATCCCCAAGTTGTGAGACTAGAAACTACAGTGTCAGTTCCGTGCTTTGCTCATTATTTATAGGGTGTGATAAATGCATCTGAAAAAAATGCATTCAGAACCAAAAGATGCCTGTTTCTTCACTCCAGACTTGGATTAGCTATACATTAGCCACTTTCCCCTGGCTTAGATCAATCCCTACTATCAGAACACAGTTTATTTAGTAGCACTAATGGGACATCTAGATCTGCTTTTTTTCTTAAACTAAATCACTCTGCAAGGTCGATAGTCCCTGACTCTATAACTGGACCCATTATGTTAATTTTAACTTAATTTTAGCCTACAGATTCTCTGTCTAAAAACTCTGTTCTAGGAATGGGCTTGGTTTTAGAAGCAAATGATGCTGGTAAAGTGGTCCTGAACTCTTTCTGTAAGACTTGATCTGAAAGGACAGTGCAAAGCTAAGCCTTTACAATATAATGCTTGGCATTATATTTGGGATTATATTAAGTATATCAGTTGAGCACCTACAATGTGACAAAATGATTGAGTTACAAAATAAATCATGTCTTCCCTGCATTCAAAGTTCATGGAGCACTGGGTGTTATACACAAACAATGAATCATGGAACACTACATAAAATCTAATGATGTAATGTATGGTGATTAACATAACTTAATAAAAATATAGAAAAAAAGGAAAAAAGTTCAAATCTGAAAGGAAAGATAAACATAAAAGAAATAAATAAAAAGATAATATACTGGGGCGCCTGGGTGGCTCAGATGGTTGGGCATCTGCCTTCAGCTCAGGTCATGATCCTGGGGTCATGGGATCGAGCCCCACATCGGGCTCCTGGCTCAGCAAGGAGCCTGCTTCTCCCTCTGCCTCTCTCCCTGCTCATGCTTTCTCTCTTTGTATCTCTGTGTCTCAAATGAATAAATAAAATCTTTAAAAAAAGACAATATACAAAAGACACACACACAAATATAAATGGACATTACAGAGGATGTGTCATCAAGCATGAGCAGGACAACAATCATATAAAATTGGATAAATAATCCACTCAGAGGAAAGAGAGTGAAAAAAAGGTGTGATTATATGAATGTACATGGAATGTCTGGCAAATAGAAAATGGTCCATCTGGGGCACTTGGGTGGCTCAGTCGGTAAGCATCTGACTCTTAGTTTTGGCTCAGGTCATGATATCAGGGTGTTGAGATCAAGCCCAGCATTGGGCTCTGTGCTCAGCAGGGAGTCTGGGATCACTCTCTCCCACTCCCTCGGCCCCTTCCCTGCTCACTCTCTCTCAAATGAGTAAATAAATCTTAAAAAAAAAAAAGAGAATGGTCCATCTGATCTGGTTGGTCTGCGATCAATATTCAAAGATTTTGAGGGTAAATGAAACTGACTATCAATGTGAATGCATACTAACAAGCCAGATGTCTTATAGATTAGGCCAGTGGCTCTTAAACATTGATGTCCCTTAGAAACACCAGGAAGCTTGTTAAAAGTATTTTCTGTTCAGTCCAAAAAGTTCCGGATTCAGTAGGTTTGGGATGGGCTGAGAATTCTGCATATTTAGCAAACACGTCAGGAGATTTTGATTCAGAACACCACCCTTAGATCAGGTCATGTTAGAAAGTTTTGAGAAAGACACTCCAAAGCATGGGTGACCCATGGGTGACCCAAGGGGCTCCCGTGCTTTGGAGTGTCTTTCTCAAAACTTTCTAACCTTCTCTGCAGTGCCTGGGATCAAGTGTTCTAGTAGTGTTGCAAACACCGGGACCCACATGGGCTTTGGTTCCACTCCCTTTCAGGGTCCTCTTCAATCACCTACTACAGACATGGGTTCAACACATAACCCAAGGAGTTCAAGGGCTTATCTCATGGCCCCAGTATTTCTTCCATCCAGTCATGTGAGACTGGGCTGCTACAATAGAGCTACAATTGAGCTGAAACTCTGATATGAGGTGACTCTTACTCACATTGGACACACTACCAGGTCAGACCTCCAGTCTATTGACAGCCCTGACACTTGGATTTTGAGCCATGCATAGACCTATGTCAGCTCTTGCCCTTCTGTTGACTCTTGCTGATCTGTGTTCTGACCTCTACTATAGTGTCCCTCTGCTCTGAAGCACCTGAACGTGGCAGAGTTTGTGGGAGGCATCCTGTATATTATTCACACCTGAAATCCAAGGAAGTTTGCCCATCTCCCCCGCCCCTTTTGTGCTCTGTGTCAGAAGTCTTTCACAGGTAGCCACCTATTGCTCCATCATGCCAACAGGCCATTCTGATTGATATCCTTTCTTATCTCTGATTCATGTGGTCAGTCCTGCCTCAGTCTGAAGCCATGCCAGGTGAAGGATGGAAACTTAATTCAGTGAAACAAATATTTGTTGAGTGCCTATTAGGATCCAATATACATGATACAAGATTTGGGAATATAAGGCTCAATTAAGCCATGACCCCTACTCTTCAGGAAATCACAGTTTGTGAGGGATGGATACATAAGATAAATGAATAAAAGTTACTGTGGTAAATTCTGTAATAGTAAGAAGCATGAATCACCACAGGAACATTAAAGAATAAGCAGTTAATTTTGCCCAGACTTGATTTAAATCGAACCAGAATATGTTTTTAAGTAAGTATTCATTCTTTCAAGCAGTAAATATTTTTGTATGTGCTTGTGCTGTGCCAGATATTATAGCCAGTCACTGAAGATGGAGATAATTGTCAAAGAATAGCGTGAATGATACAAAGTTACAAGCTGAAACAAGTTGAATAATAAATGAACCTTACTTAGGCTGTGGTCTTCCTCTAGCATATCTTCCTCATCTGTTAAAGATGAGAGCAATAATTTTTGTAAGGATTGTTGAATAAATGCAAGGACAATGAGATGTTTCTGCATTTTTTTTTTTAAATCAGCATTTATCTCAAGCCCCTGCTGGGGAAAGATCACTTACTTAGACCCTTTCCTTGGGTTACACTCTCCCTAATTACAACCTACACACAGCAAGTTCATTTAGAATTGATCCCTATTTGACTGATAAGTTCCTTGGCAAAGCTTTAAAAGCGGCAAATAATCTTAATGATGAGAATCAAGTTAAGTTACCATCCATATATATGTTTCTCTGTATATTTTGTCATCATATTTAATAACAAGTCTTTTCATTGAATGCTAACAGTGGAATGTCCTTATACTTGAACTCAGTGAGCTGTTGGCCTGTGTACCAGCCTCTTCTGATCATTAGAAGGAGTAATTCATTATACTAATATGTAATTCCCTGTAATGTATCTTGTTGGCCACCTGAAATAATGCACTCTGAAAATGGCAGCAATTCTTATTATTGTTGCCAACATTTTATTCAGCAGCCGTAAAAGTACCCCCTAAGCTTAACATCACAATTACAAGAGGTTAATTAATATTATCATAGATTTTTGGGGCAGTTTATTAGTCTAATTTGCATAGCTTACTCAATGAGATCTGAGTGTTTGAAAGTCATGACTCATATGGGTGACTAGTCTAGAGAACAGCTGATATGGATGAAAAATTTAATTGCATTGAATTTAAAAACTTTTTCTTGAATAGACTTTAAAACCTTTGACTGGTGATGAAAAATGTTACAAAAGAGTGGACATTTCCTTCCATTTCAACCCTGTGGGATAACAAAAACATGGTGGCCAAAATGTTTATGATGTCATTTCTTCAAGCCAATAAAATATGGGATCAATTAAGAATAGTTAGTGATTAAGTCTTTCTGAAATGACCAGTTACCATTTTTTAAACCTATGTATTCTGATAGTGACTTTGTTTTTCCACATAGATCTATATGTGACAAATATTTATATACTTCAAGTTTCATAGAACTTTATGCTATGCTGTCATTTTATAAAAGGTTCCACTAGCTTGGATTTGGGACGTCTTTTGACTTCCTCTCTTGATGATGTTTTAATTAAAATTGTTTCTAAAAGAAACTGTTAAATGAATGCTGTCTTTGAACTTCAGCTTTAAATGAGTGATTACTGACAAGTGTAGGGATTTAACACACAAAAATCCTGATGGTATTTGTATTATCACTTTCTGCTATTTGCTAGATTTCTAGGCCCTCAAAGACTGTGATCTCTTTAGTATGGAAGAAGATACTAATGATTCTGAGCCATAATGTAGACATATTATTCTATAGAAAGGAGACAATGAATAGAACCTAGAATTACAGTGTCTCTTTATATCTGGTAGTAAATTTTCCCCATGATTATCTTTATATCAGTTTCATTGCACTCACTAAATTCTGGATCATTGATCACCAAAGTGGGGTGCAGTGAATCAAGGACAAAACAGGTGATAGATTTGGAGTGTAGGAAATGTATTAGAGAACTTGATATTACTTTTTTGTAATTTGTCCTTTCTCATTTCTACTTTTTGACTATGTTTTATAATGCACAAGATGTATAAATAAAATCATTAGCTATGATATTTGTAAATAAACATATATGTTAAAAGTATATACTCAAAACTTCTACTGATGTTGAGAACAGTTTCAAAGGTTTGGAAATTGTCACTGTAGATTACCCAGTCTAGATTGTGCTTCCATAATAAACAACACACAAATCCTGATCCTTAACACCACAAAGTGCTGTTTCTGTGTTACACAATGTCTGCTGTAGGTCTGGGTGACTCTCCAAGGCAACAGTACTCCATGGAGTGAATCAATGGGGGTGGGTCTAGCATTCTGTAACTACTTCATCTTAAACACATGGTCTCCTAGATCTGGGCAGTAGGGAAAGAGAAAGGGAAGAATTGTGCACAAGATCTTTATCATTTATCAGTGAAATAAAGCCCAGGTTTTGCCTAATTTTAAGGCACTGAGGCCATGGAATCTTCCTATGTGTAAGAAATATTGGTAAGCAAATCAAATATCTACCACGTGCTTTAAACACAGATTTAAACTGTAATACAGTTTATTCAGTTCAAATATATTATAAGTGTATACACACACATTCACATACATGTACACATGTATCAATGCTGATCATAGAAATATATATATTTATATTATAGTGAAAAATTAGTATGTCCATCTTTTAATTAATATACCATATTATAAAGTTATAGCCTATAAGTTAGAGTAGCCTACATTTCTGCTAGCCTATATTTGTTTTTATTTGAAAATCATCTTTTCATATAACATATCAAATTATTAAATAGAAAGGAGATAAAAATATTCCTCTCCAGCCTATTTGAAATTATGCAAAAGCATTTGAAAATTATTCCTCTTCCACATTATGATCATATTATATTAGAAGCTAGAATTAAGTTAGAAGAGAGGAAATTTGATTATAAGAAAACTTGGAATTTTGGCATTTCTGTTCTACAGAAGCAACTGAGGTATTTAAATTAGTATTTTTTTTAAATGCAGACAATTTACTGGTTTCTATGCCAAATTCCTTCAGTTTAAAGGGACTTGGCTTTTCACAGCCGAGTTTTAAGCATGAGGAAATTGTAAATGAAAACACATTGTGTCCTCTGATCTTGGAGGTGGCAACTTTTGCTACACAACTGGGTAGGAGATGGATCTCATTCTTTGGTTTTCCGTTTTTTTGATGAAGAATTTAAATTTGCTATATTTTAACCAATGGTTAAAAAAAATATTGCACAGCCTTGGTGAAAGAGCAATGCTTCATAACTACATAATAGCTTCATCAAAAAATAAGAGTCTGTTTCCTGCAGTGAAGCCACAAATATGTTGAAAGGCCCTAGCTTTCTGCAGGATGTACAAAGATCTCCGTTCGAGTCACTTTTGGACCATTTTCCTTCTTTGTGGTGACAGTGGTTGTCTGGCTGCATGGGTGTACATTAAAACACATCTTACAGATTTTTTTAATAATGCATTCTTGGGGAGAAAGGGAGAGCAATTTTTTCCTATGCTATAAGCACTTAAAGCACTTCTCTGATGACTTATTGGTGTTGTTTTTATTTTTGGTTTTGTTTTTGACAATTCAAGATTGATTAAATAAGGCCATAAAGAGGAGTTTTGAAAGAAAGTAGACAGAAATACCTGAAACTTTTTGTTGTTATGAGGCTTATTTTATATTCATTTTTTGTCAGTGCTATACAATCTATTATGGCAAAGCTAAGATCTCAACTGGAATTATTCATAGTGAGTTAAACAAGCCACACTCACGTATCTTGAAGGCCTTTCATCTGATAACAGATCTATACCCTTTACTTCTTCATTCATTCCCCAAATTCCACTTGATATCATCAGTGATAATATGTTTCCAGCTCTAAGTAATTATCATCCAAGAAAAAAGAAAAAAAAAAGAAAGAAAGAGATTCTTCTAGGTCAGACTTTCTAGAGGGCAAGTATCTTGAGTATTGTCATGACCTACTTATACTGATTATATGATTTGATGATGACTTCAGCGAATTTTCCCTGGAGAGTTTCCTTCTGATCTGCATCTTTCATAGCAATTTAGGTCTGTACGAGAGCAAACAAACCTGGTCCATTTCTATTCTTTTTTTTTTAGAAGTGAGTTTCACATTCTTCAGTAAAATCATCTAGAGGTTAACATCAATATATTATGAGCTGTTTTATAAGGTTACCTTGTCGTATGTCTAAGAAAGATTTTTAAATGAGTCAATGTGTTCTTTTAAACCTCCTTAAGCTTATTGTGAAATTTTGATCTGTTTTCTCATCTAGTAAATCTGAAATTCACCTATTTACCTTTAGGCTGGATTATAATTTAGGTATAATGAGAGGTATATTAACTTCTTAAACATATAAGATTTCATAGATGAAATCAAAGGTTTAGTTGAAATTACTTTTCCTGTCCCCAGACTCTTAAATTTTATATTCTGTAATTTTTAAAGCAGATAATTCTTTTATCATCTTTCTTGACTCTAGATCTTCTTTATTTTTAGGAAGGTTATTCCTCATTAGTGGTCTAAATTACTCAAATTCAAATACACCATTATTTTGCACCATTTGACCAAATACTAAGTCATAAATAAATTTTAAGATCCTTAACCTCCATATAGATCTTGTCTCATCTCCAAGCAAAATAATTATGATTTCTTAATTTCCATTATTTAGATGGTCAACAAAATGCCTTATCACGCCATTTTCAGTTTTTCTGATTTCTTCTTAACTTACGAACTTCAGTCCTGGGTGAATGCTATGAATAGAGAAATAACTTCACAGTAAGTACTCGGCTGCGGTACTCCAACACTCCAATTTATGGCTGTTTAGCCTCTTCTACATGGCCTTTAGTTCACTAGATTTTTTTTTAAAGATTTTATTTATTTATTTGAGAGAGCGAGAATGAGAGAGAGAGAGAGCACATGAGAGGGGGGAGGGTCAGAGGGAGAAGCAGACTCCCCGCTGAGCAGGGAGCGCGATGCGGGACTCGATCCTAGGACTCCAGGATCATGACCTGAGCCGAAGGCAGTCGCTTAACCAACTGAGCCACACAGGCGCCCTAGTTCACTAGATTTTAAATATTATCTTCCCCTGACATTTCACTTCCAGGGAAAATCTAACAAAAGGAACAGGCAATATTCAGCTCACCCACTTAGAAAGCTTTCTTAACATTATGGAGAAAAAAAATATTTAATAAAATTGATCCTTGGGATGATATATCAAGGCTATGTTCTCACAAAAATCTTATACTCCACCGGTAAATGTCCGGCTGCATAAATAACAGAAGTGCGTTCAGGTTTAGGAAGTTCCTTGATTCTGGAAGTTGTCTGAATACCAGGTGTTGTTTCCAGAGTCTTTAGCAAGGGTTTCCTTCCCAAGAGGCTTCGAGAGGAGGGTCACTCGCAACACTGCATCACAAAGGTGACAGAACTGACCCCTTCCAACCCAGGCCTACTACTGCTAGAACCAGCTTAGCCCATGCTTATTGAGTATCTACTATGTGTCAAGCGTTTATGCACCTTATCTCACCTGATGCTCACATCAGCCCTGAGCAATATATCATGATAATCCCAAATTCACACAGTAAGAAATAGAAGTTTAGAGGCATTGTATGATTCAAGGTCGCATATTCAGTCCAATAGCAGAGTCAGAATTCAAACCCCGGGCCTATTTGACTGCAAAATCAATACCTTTACTTTTTATCCTCTACTGCCTCTGTTTTGTGAATACTTCCAAGGTCATGCCAAGTTGGTACTTCTTGTGATGTCCTCCCCCAACTCAGACCAAGTGACAATTCCTGGGAATTTATTATTAAGCACCTCTGTTTGCAAAATTTCAACATGTTTTAGACTGAAGACAAAGGACTTTGTATAAAAATGAACTAAATGATTTGTTTAAATCCCTCAAACTGTAAAGTAACACAAATTTAAATGGCAAATATCAAGTACTGAAATGAAACACCTGAAATGCAATTATGCTAAACTGTAGTTTACTAGAACAAAAAAATAATGAGAAACATAAAGTAATTATCGATTGCAGGGAACATTGTCTCTTTACTAGAACAAAAAAATAATGAGAAACATAAAGTAATTATTGATTGTAGGGAAAATTGTATCTCCTGCCCTCAGGAGGTCTACTTTAATTAGGTAGAGTAGATCATGCTCAGATTAAAATATTCTGCTTACAGTAAGCATTTGTATTTACGAATATATTTCAGGGTTAATGATTTGAAGCCACTACTGTCATAGATAAAACACCTAATATTTTCAAGATTGTGTCTTGATATTTTAAGCTAGACCCAAAGCAGCAGTAAAGCAATATGAAGTTGTAGAAACTATCCAGATCCTTCAATCCTGTGTGCTTTAATAACCTGGGGTTATTGCAAAGCTGTCTGGTTAACTCCAAAGGAGCCACTACTGTAAATTTAAAGTGGGAATAATTATCTTAAAAGAGAGGAGATGGAGAATAACCCTATATTCACAAAAGGGAAATATTATTCTCTTAAAAATTTTACGGCTTTAAAAAATAGTTTAGTTTCATTTGACGAATTTCACTAATTGACCAGTAAACAAAAGTGCAAAAGTAGGTTCGAATAACTTTAGAATGTTGAACAATAAGTGAGATCACAAAATATTTCTCCTTGGCTGCCAATTTTTTCTTTGTTTTAGGAGTACAATCCAGTTCCCAGTTCAAGTGTTCTGGCTTTTCTTTGAAAACTACTTATTTGCTTCCTGACTACAATCATGTGCTTTCAATTTCTTTTGCATTTTACCACTTACTTTCTACAGCATTCTTTTATGGATGAACGACTGCCTGGCAAAATAGAAACTGAACCACAGTATGTAATTAAGTTCTTTGCACAATGGAAGTTAGTCATCGACACAATTAAACGACTGGCTTCAGAATCCAGCACCGAAGGAATGAACAGTATAACCAAAGAGCATTCGTTCCAATAAGATTTTCCTAAATTGTAGGATTGAAGAGATCTGCCTGCTTTTTTTGGTGTCCTGACAATAATCCAAAATAAATTCTCCTTCCAAATCTGAAAAGAATTCATGTCAGATGATATCTTGTTTCTTTCATTTTCATTTTTTTTGCAGTTTTGCATTGTTTTACCTCAAAATATTGGTGACAAGATAAAATGGAGATTTTTCAAACCCTGCAAAAAAAGTCCTAAAACATAAAATCTACTTTTTTAAACAAAGAATAATTTACTAATATTTTATTATTTTAAAATAATGCATAATGTTAATAAGTGCAATAAACTATAATATGCAATAGTCAAATACAGTTTAATGTTTCACTTCTTTAAATTATTAGTAACACTTAGTTTTTTTAAACACTTTTAGTTTTGGGGCACTTGGGTGGCTCAGTCAGTTAAGCATCTGCCTTCAGCTCAGGTCATGATCCCAGGGTCCTAGGATCTAGCCCGCCATCCCCTCCGGCTCTCTGGTCAGTAGGGAGCCTGAGACTTTTCTTCTACCTGCAGGTCCCCTTGTTTATGCTCAATCTCTCTATCTCTGTCAAGTAAATGAAAAAAAAGAATCTAAACACATTTAGTTTTAGTTAGAAATGATTTATTTAGTAATGCTCTAGAGGTGTTCTAACTTCTGACCCAAAATTCAATTTCAAGTTGATGTTGGTCAAACAGGTATCTAGATTTAAAAAATATAATGGAAAGTCATTAAGTGGCTGTAAATGTACTGGAAGAAACAAGGAAACTATTAGTAGGTATGGTTTGGTTTTGAAATTTTTATTTATTTATTTATTATTTTTTTCATTCTTCTTAAAGATTTTATTTATTTATTTAACAGAGAGAGAGAGAGACAGCTAGAGAGGGGACACAAGCTGGGGAGTGAGAGAGGGAGAAGCAGGTTCCCTGCCGAGCAGGGAGCCCGATGTGGGGCTCAATCCCAGGACACCAGGATCACAACCTGAGCCAAAGGCAGATGTTTAACAACTGAGCCACCCAGGCACCCCTGAAATTTTTAGTTTTTAAAGTGAGATATGAGAGTAAAAATCTTGAAGAGGAAGCAATACAAGGTCTATTAATCAATGTATAAAAATATTTCTAATTATCCCTTGCTCTATGATCACCTTATTATTTCTCATTAATAGTTTCCAGTTGGAGCACCTATGAATTCAGATAAAAGTATAAAATGTAGAATCACACATTTAAATAGATGCCATAAAGTTGTGATAATATTTGGGACTCACTTGTTGTTGATATTGATATAGTGTCTAAAGGCCTGTATGTAAACAAGACTGTGTCTTACATGGTCTTACTGCTTGTAAGTTACCAGAAAAGTCCTCCTTTGATATTTTTGTTGTAAATTTTTCATTATAATAACTAGCATATATAGACTTGACCACAATCAGATATATAAAAACAAATATCAAGAGAACTTCAAGGTATGCTGCAATTAGTATTTCTGATATGATTTTTGATGAGGCATTTGCTTTTCCTTTGATGGAGGATCATAAGTATTTTCTGGTTGATAGCAATTGAGTGTGGCTACTTGAGTTACTCCTATAACCATTAAAGCATTTTACGAAATTTGAATTTGGGACTGGGGGAGGATACCCATGAAGTTGCAGGAAGAAAAACAGAGGAAATAAGGAAACACTGTAAGCACAAATTGATTTTGAAATTTTTGTTTTCAGATTGCCTCTGATCATACTGCATCTACCTCTCACTGGAATGCACCATCCTTAGCTTTTTCTTTAGGACATTAAAGTCCTGTTTCCTCTTCTCGAATGTTACCATTCCGTCAGAGTAAATTGCTCAGTGTTTTGCTATAGCTATTTTCTCCAAGGAATTTATCTGTTAATGCATTCGTGAATACCTGCAGATTAGTAAATTGCCTCTTTAGAAAGAGGAAGGAAGGCATTCTGCCTTATAACATAGACAGCTCTCAAAAATGTGAGAATTTTCAGGCCTTGAGTATTCTTGTTGGAAAATGTTTTGACACAGATTTTTCCTTTTGCACATGGGAATCAGGCAGCCACTTACTTGCTCTAAAGCAAGGGAAAGGCAACATCTGGCTTCAGGGTTGATATTACTCAGACCATCATCTAATTTGGTTTAAATAAGGCCAGAGTAATCTGAGTCACTGAAGAATAGAGTGGAAGATATAATTAACTATCCCATGATCTGGGTTGTAAGAGAGAACAGGGATTAAAAAATAAAATCTGCATTGGTAAAACATTGGCAGAGTGGGAACTTACTGGTTTTGTTCCTCAAAAAAATTTCCAAAATATTAGTTGAAGAACGAGACGGGATGTTTGCAAGGAGTGATCATGAAGAGGTACAGCAGGATGTCCAGGCTTGCGGATTGAGGTCTGGTCAAGAACCTGAAGTCAGGAGAATACAGCAGGAGCAACATCAGAGCACAGTTCTGCCCAGTGACCTGGACCTTTGCATTCTAGCAGCACGAGGTCTTCCTTGGCCTCCAGTGGAAACATTACCAAGTTTCATGAGTGACTTCTCACATGAATTCTTTTTGAGTTGATATATCCATTCTTTCATGCTTCTGCCCTAAAATTAATTATTGGGTGATTGTCATGTGTCACCTATTACAAGATGTGAATCTTGATATCTAGGAGAATGTTAGATTCTACCTAAAGAGAGAAGTAGGTGCCTGAATGGTATGCCACAAGGGGCTTGGGGAAAATATAGAAGGTTCAAGTAACCTAGCTCAGGGGATTGGTTAGATTTCAGGAAGCTGGGGCTCCTCAGCAGTAATGAAAGACAAGGAAGAGTAAGATGAAGAAAGACCAGAAAGCAGCACCTGCAAGGCCTTTCTCTAGATGAGAAGAGTGGGGAGTCTGATATTCTAGAATCGGAGTGTGCAAGAGGGCTGCAGCCGTCAGACCCCACGGGGTACTTAATGGCCTCAACATAAACTCGAAGTTTATCCTCTAGCTAATAGAAAGCCACTGAAGAGTTTCAAGTAGAGAGGTAACAACTTCAGATCCATCTTTAAAAAATTCTTCCAGGCACAGAAAAGAAAATTTCTGGAGGGGAGCAAGATTAAGGGTAGGGAAACCAGCTGGGCAGGTGTTGCAACAAGGATTTATGTCTTTTTAAGTGGAGACCATGTAGATTACACTTAATTCCATAACTTCTCATGGATGTTTAAATATCATGCTCATTACTTTAGAGGCTTGACTGCTCCCTTTTAAACTTAAGAAAGTGTGATTTTCCTTTTTTTGTTTTAAATTAACTCACGATTTCTGGACAAAGACTGTAATGGACTCTGTCAGATAAGGATAAACCTTAATCAAGAGAAGATATCTTCACCAAATAACTTTATATTAAGTAAATAGGAAATTCATAAATGGAGTATCATATTCTAAACACCTTTTAATAATTAATTTCAAGAGTGAGATTTTGTAAGAAATTTTCCTTCTAAACCAGTGCTTACTTACTAAGCATAAGGGAGGACTCATGCTTTTGTGGATTGCTATTCAATTGCACAGGTGGTTTGACCACTTACACATTAATATTACATTAGCAAAAAGCTCAACTATCTTGTTTCTACATCTATCATTGTTGTAGTAGAATCTTTATATATTGAAATAAAATTATTTTAAGAAATGAAGAAAGGCATTTTAATGGACATTTATAGAACATCACAAAGAACAAACATCTAGCATGCTGTTAATAAGAAATGAGAATGTTATTCCTAGAGTGTAACTGCAATACTGCCTTCTCTTTGTCTTATACTAAAATCAATAATTCTAAATTTTATATTATAGGTGGGCCATATTAAATAATGAAAGAGCCTGGACTTAAAATCAAAATATGTGGGTTGGAATTTTGGTTTCTTTTGTTGATAGTATATGATAATATAATATATCATCTTTTTGGGACTTCAGATAAGATAAACTAAATGATATTTAAAATTCTTTTCAGCACGAGATTACTGTGAGTTTTTGGATTTTAGTCATGTATACATTTATAAATATATAGACTTAGTAATGAAAAATGCCATAAGACTTGCTAGTAGCCACAGTCTTGTAAAATATAAGAGCTTTATATGAAATTTCTTCTAGACAGCTATTAGGTATTCCACATCATTTGCAAGCTGAATGCTTGCATAGATTCTGTCCAGTATATATATTCCCAGTAGCTGAGCAATTTGCATGTTTCAGTAACACTAGAGTAAAGCCTTTGAGAATCCGTGACAGCTAGGATCAGAGCTAAGATAAATTAAACCTTTTTTTGTGATCCTTAGAGCAGGATTAGTATGCATTTTGAAAATACAAAAGTGCCTTGGAAAAGGTCACGTTTTTCACACAAAATATGAGCCCTTTGATTTCATATACTCACCAAGTTTTCCCCACTTTAGCAAGAATAAATGTTTCCACAATCTCCAATCAAGCATTATAATTGTCATTGTTTGCACTGAATAAGAATCTCTGAAGGACAGTTAAATCAAGTATAGTCAATGGGGGTGTAATGAAATTTAGATGTCAAAATCCAGATGTTCATTCTTGAAAATTGTTTGCAGGTATATAAATTAAAATGTCTGAGGATTGATCAAGTAACTGAAGTTCCATAGACTTGTGAACAGGTCTTGGTAGGACCTAGATGATGATGATGATGATGATGATGTTAATGTGTATGTGTGTGTTTTCTAATCACAGAGTTTTAAATTTTGGGGGCCATATTAAAAATCAGAAATTTTCATATGACAATCCAGGTATTACTTTCTTTTTGAAAACCAAGAATGACATGGAGCTGGACATAGGCTTTGTTTTGCCACCCATTTACATTTATTTGAAACCTATGAACATTTGAGTTTAAAGCACAGTTTTGGACCAACTCAAAGATTTCTTGTCCTTTTGACATATACACTAATTTATCAGCACTCCAGAAATACTGTGAAGAGAGAATTTATGAAATTGTTGAATATATACAGGGACAAAAGCTAGCCTGATAGACTTCAACTTTAGTGATGGCTGTACAGATTCCAACATTTCTTACTCAAAGTCCTGAAAATCAGACATCTTCATGAATGCACTAACCTGGAGCCTATTTCATCTCTTGGAGATAAGAGAAATTATTGAGACAAAGTGTCTCAATAATTATAGAATCATTATGCAAGGTTTGTGACATATATTTTCATTGTTTATAAATAAGTTTTTGTTTCTTTCAGTAACTTATTTTTAACAGGTGAAATTTCTGGATAGTTAATTCACCAGAGGTGATATTAATGTAACCCAAAGTAGGTCCTCATTATGACAGACTATGAAAAGTATAAAAGACAAAGGGACAATGAAAGCGAGATTTTTAAGATACTATACTCAATCATGCCTATAGTTTCATTTATTTATTTTTTTATGCCAATAGTCTTATACTGGAAAAGTCACGGTTATCACATGAAGGAAAAATCTGAAAATATATATTTTGAGAAAACATTTGGTAAGAAAATACTATAGGGTAGCCAATTAGAATTTTGGAAATTTTATTTTGAAAGTAAAATCACTTTAAGCTCCTTTGCTGGAAGAATTCTTAATTGTCATATAAACCTCTCACCAAGTTTGCTTTTATGAGCCAGGGCAAATAGACAACATATTTTTTAATGGCAACAAAGAGCAAATACTTTTCTTACCATAGGCAATGAATAACTATAGTCCTAGTTATAAGACTATAACTACTCATCTCCACTTTGCAAAAGACAACACTCAAAAGTATATTAATAAATGTCTTTGACTCTTAAGACTAATGAAATTTTTCTCTTTTTTTAATTCTTATGTTTGTGCTCTTTGTAAAGTCAGGCAACAGTCTAGTACTCATTAGTTAGGAAATGGAGCTGACATCTATTTTACCAACATTACTATTCCAAGTGTTCATAAAGCATAAAAAGTACATAAATACGTACACGTTTTTTTTAAAAATTAGGTACATAAAGCTCTTTGAGAAAATATGTCCTGAAGTTTTGTCTTGTGGAATTATTTTTCAAAGAAGAATAGGAAATACACACACACTTAAGATAGACAGTTTTTCATTGTCAGTTTTAAGATAATAATAGGAAACGTAATTTTATGAGTCATAGCCTGCTTGACTTTAATCCTTTTAGACATTGCAACCATTTGATTAAGTGCTATATGAGCTTTCTCCTCCAACACTCTCAAAGTGTCATCTGTCATAGCCTTGCTGTCACAGCCATAAAATATGACTGTCTAATGATATTAGAACCAAGAAATATGATGTTGGGTTTGGCATTTCAGATCAAAATGTTTCTTTACTGTAAACCATGTAGCATGGTCCCTGTGTACATAATGAAAGAGAAAATATCAATTGAGACTATGGATATGGCAGATTTGGGGAAAAAATAGACTGAAAAAAATACCAACTTTACTTTTTACCATATTTAATGCAGAATACCATGAATAAAGATATATTATCTATTAATTTTTATTTTTTCTAAGTAAACAATTTTGTATTTATTACTGTGAACTAGTGGAAAGTTATGCATTCGGGCTAAGTCACTTAATCAGATCACTGGCAATAGTTTGCATTGCCTCCCTTAATAGTGCATCAGATTTGTTGTTACCTGGTCCCTAAAGATAGCCTAATATGCTGTTGACACTAAAAGTGTCAACTAAATGTGAAGTATAATCTCATGGGCTTTGAAATAAAATAAATATTTCATAGTTCTTTTTTAGGAATATAAAATTCAGCTGAGTGATATTGGGCAAGTTACATATCTTCTTTTTCTTATTTGTAAAACTGTGCTTCTAATATCTAAATGGCAGAAATTTTTGTGAATTAAGTGGAAAAATTTATGTGAAAAAAATGTAGCAGAGTGCTTTACACGTAGTATGTACTCAATAAAAGATAGCTATATTCATCATTGGGAATATTGTTGGAAACATAATAAATTCATTCCTGTCCTTATACAATGATGTGTTGTAGACCTGTAATTTGGCAGTTCACATCATTATACATCAACATAATTAAACAACTTATAGAGAATATAAGGTAGTACAACAGAAGTAATTGAGAAGACAGAGTGGTTTTAAGAATTGTTGTTTTGATTCATGGATCTACATGAATTGTGAAATATGTCAGAAGAGACAAGATATAAATGCACAAAGTAGACATAGTTTATAAGGCAGGAAAGATGATTGTTAGAGAAAAGTACCATGTATTGAATGGAAGGAAATTTAGCCAGACTATTGGATGTGGAGTATGGCATGTTTATTTAACAAGCAACCACTAAGAATAGTGTGAAAAACTCATAAACATAGGATCTGCCTTCCAAAAACAAATGTGCAAGTGGTGGAACTGGAAAACATATAAATACCTTTAGATAAACTTACCAGACTGTAAAAATGTACAAAATGTGAGAAACACTTCTGAAATGGTGCTGTGAGGATCTCTTTGGGACTTCTTTCCAGCAAAACAACCATAACTCATGAAAGTAAAAAAAAAAAAAAAAAGCTCTTAAATCTGTGGGAATTATTCTCCAGGAATTTGCAAACAGCAAATGGAGAAACATTTATTCAAGAAAATCTGTGCAATCTTGGGGTGCCTGGGTGGCTCAGTCGGTTAAGCTTCTGACTCTTGGTTTTGGTTCAGATCATGATCTCAGTGTTGTGAAGTCGAGCACAGTGTTGAGCTCCATGTTTAGCGTGAAGTCTGCTTGAGATTTTCTCACTCCCTCTGCTCCTTCCCACATCATGCACATGCTCTCTCTCTTTCCCTCTCCCAAATAAAATAAATAAATAAAATCTTGTTAAAAAATTCTGTGAGATCTTAGTCTGTATCATTTTATCCAAACCCTGCCCCTTCTCCTCCCTTAGCTCATTGTGGTGAAAGATGTACTCTGGGCTGGTGCAACCAAGAAGATGGAATTCATTCTTCTGCCAACTCCCAGTGTAAGGTGATGACTTCTCCTTGAGAAGGACAGATTGTGACCATTACTCATCCCCTTCCTCCAGCTCATGTTGCAAAAGCTATATTCCAGACTAACAAAATTGAGAGATCTGGAGTTCCCTTTGTCTAGTCCCTCTAACTCAGAAGTGTCTGGCCTAGAATATTGAGACCTATTTTCCCCTTCCCCAGACTGCTCATAGGTTGGAAGTTATATGCCAGTGGAAGCAAACAAGAAGACAAGGCTATCATACACTACTATCACCTCAGTGTCCAGTCCTAGGGTAGAGTTTCACTCCCAGAGAAACAGGCCACTGTCCTTGCCTCCAGCTCTGGAGCAGTGGCACAGAGCTTCTGCACAGGGGGAGATGCTGTCCATAAGAACACAAGGTGCTATGGCTTTCCATAAAGAGATTGCCTTTATTTGAAACACAGGGGGAACATTCATGCCCATGGACAGAATTAAAATCAGTGGAGATCTTGGAGCAGAACAATTAAGTTCCATGATAGTAATGGGCTTCATGATAGCAACAAGTAGACCAGATGGAAGTTTAACAGAAAGAGCCATGGAAATAATTGAATAAGAGGAGCCATCCTGGGGTTAAAAGCAAATTTCAAAGACTGACCTGAAAGAACTTTTGAGTGTACCCCTGCAAATGGGGTGGTCACACTTTATTTGGATAAGACAATGGGGCTATCTATGCCCCAGAGAGTGGTTGAAAACAATATATTAATCAGCTAGCAATTAGAGGAAGTTAACTGAATATGATACCACTAGAGACATACCATCAAAAGCTTAGCAGAAAGATCAGGTAAAGAGACAGTTAAAGAGGTCAAGCTAACACCACAATTACTTCTGTGTAGGTTAGGAGAACATTCAAGGCTGTACCCTCCAAAAGCAACATCAGAGGCTGCATATTGAGAGAAAAATAGAATTTGCTGAACTACTCTAGCCAAGTCATTAAACAAATAAACAAGCAAACAATAAGACTGGGGGAAAAGGTGTCAGGATCTAGATATGCTACAATATATTATCTAAAATATTCAGCAGGGGCACCTGGGTTGCTCAGTCATTAAGCATCTGCCTTCGACTCAGGTCACAATCCCAGGGTCCTGGGATCGAGCCCCGCGTCGGGCTCCCTGCTTAGCAGGAAGCCTGCTTGTCCCTCTCCCACACCCCCTGCTTCTGTTCCCTCTCTTGCTGTATCTCTCTCTGTCAAATAAATAAATAAAATCTTTAAAATAAATAAATAAATAAAATATTCAGCAAAGAAATTGAGTCATGCAAAAAACAGAAAAGTGCGATCTGTTAAAAAAAAGGCAATAGAGATTGCTTTTTAGAGAGCACAAATGATGCACGTAGAAGAGAAAGACTTCAAAACAGCTCTTAGAAGTATTTTCAAAGATATAAAAATAATAATGATTAATGAATTAAGAAAGGCATGATAACAGTATCTCATCAAATAGTGAATATCAATAAAGGGATGGAATTTTTTTTTAAATCAAATAAAAATTCTGGAGTCCAGAAGTGTGGTAATCAAGATGAAAAACTTATTCAAGAGGATCAGCAGTAGATTGAGCTAGTAGAAATAAAAATTAGTGAAGTTGAAGATGGATTGAGAAATATTATGTAATGTGAAGAACAAAGAGAAAAAATAATTAGGAAAAATAAGCATAGCCTCAGAGAAATGTAGGATAACATTAAGTGAAGCACTATATGCATAATGGAGGTACATGAATAGAAAAGAGAGAAAATGAAAAAGAAAAAATAATGTAAAAAGTAATGGCTAAAAACTTCCCAAGTTTCACCAAATACATTTTTTCTGCACATCCAAGAGTGAAATCTAGTAGGATAAGTATGAACAGATCAACACCAGACACATCATGATCAAAATGTTGAATGTCAAGGACAAAGACAAAAATCCTGAAAGCAGTAAACAGAACTAACTTGTCATCAAGGGAACTTCAATAATAATAAATCTGACTTCTCATAAGAAACAATGGATGTCAGGAGATAGTGGTATGACATATTTAAAGCACTGAAAGTAAAAAATAAAACTGTCAACCTAGAATCTTATAATTAGCAAACTTCCCCCCAAATTACTTAAAAATGAAGGTGAAAATACAATATTTCCAATTTTTAAAAAAGATTTATTTATTTATTTATGTGGGAGAAAGAGAGAGAGAGCAGGGGTTGGGCAGAAGGAGAGGGGGAGAGAGTCTTAAGCAAACTTCATACTGAGCACAGAGCCCAACACAGGGCTCCAACTCACAACGCTGAGATCACAGCCCAAGCCTAAACCAAGAGTCAGATGCTTAACCCACTGCACCACCCAGGCACCAGTCCAGGTTTTTTAAAAATGAGAATTTCTTACTTGTAAACACCCCACAGAAGAAATACCAATGAAGTATTTCAGGCTAAAAACAAGTAACATCAGTAGTAATTTGAAACCACATACACTTGAGAGTGCTGGTAAAGATAATTATGTAGGTGATCATAAAATACAGTATAATTGCATATTACTGTTGTCTTCTTTCCCAATTCATGCTATGAGGTCAGTATCACCCTAAGACCAATGCCAGACAAAAACATCACAAAAAAGAAAATAGAAAGCTACAGATCAATATCTCTTATGACTATACATGCAAAAATCTTCAACAAAATACCAGTAAACCATATCTATCAACACATAAAAAAGATTATATGTAAATTATAAGTCCCATGGCCAAGTGGGATTTATCCTAGGAATGCAAGGTTGGTTTAACCATACAACAGTCAATTAATGGAATTAATCATATTAATAAACTAAAGGATAAAAAGACACAATTATCTCGAGACACAAATTATTTTTTTTAAATCCAGCACTCTTTCATGATAAAATCACTTGAAAAACTAAAAATAAAAGGGAAATTACTCAACCTGATAAAGAGAATCTATGAAAAACATACAGATAGCATCATACTTGGTGGTAGAAGACTGAAAAATTTCCCTCTAAGACCAGGAACAAGACAAATAAGTCCACCCTCAGCGTTGCTTTTCAATATTTTACTTGATTTTGGAAAGGACAATCAGGCAATAAAAACATAGAAGAAAGAAGAAAGAAATACATAGAAGAAAAAAGAATCTTGGAAAGAAACTTTAAAACATCTTTTTTTGAATACAATGTGATCTTGTATATAGAAAACCTGAAGGAGTTTACTAAAAAATCCATTACAACCAATAAACTATTTTGGCAAGGTTGCAGTATTCAATATCAGTACTCAAAAGTCAATTGCATTTCTATATACTAGAAATGAACAATCTTCAAATAAAATTAAAAAAATAATTCTACTTAAAATAGTATTAAAAAAGAATAAAATAAAAAAGGAATTAATTTAACAAAATAAGTGTAATACCTGCACTCTGAAAAATACAAACCACTTGAGAGACACTAAAGAAGACCTAATAAATAAAAAGACATTCCTTTGTAATGTCTTTCTAGGAAATAGACATTCCACATTCATAGATTGGAACATATTTTAGAGTTAAAGCTTCAATACTCCCAAATTAATCTAGATTCAATACGAGCCTATCAAAATTCCAACTACAATTTTTAAGATTTATTTATTTCAGAGAGGGAAAGAGAGCATGAGAGGGAGGGTCAGAGGGAGAGGGAGAGAGAATCCGAAGCAGACTCCATGCTGAGCATGGAGCCCAACATGGGGCTCAATTTTATGATCCTGAGATCACAACCTGAGCCAAAACCAAGAGTTGGTTGCTTAACTGACTGTGCCATCCAGGCGCCCCTTCAACTACATTTCCTAAAAGAAAATTGACAAGTTCAGGAGCGCCTGGGTGGCTCAGATGTTTAAGCATCTGCCTTCAGCTCAGGTCATGCTGTCCATGTCTTGGGACTGAGCCCCATGTCAGGCTCCCAGCTCAGCGGGGGGTCCGCTTCTCCCTCTGCCTCTGCCTCTCCCCCTGCTTGTACTCTCTCTGTCTCTCTCCCTTTCAAATGAATAAATAAAATCTCAAAAAAAAAAAAGAAAATTGACAAGTTTATTCTAAATACATATGGAAATTTGAGATACCCAAAATAGTCAATACAATCTTGAAAAAAACAAAGTTAGAGGACTTGCATTTTCTGATTTCTAAACTTACTATAAAGCTACTATGATCAAAACAGTTTGATACTGACATAAGATAGACCCAAATATAAATGGAATAGTATTGGGAGTTCCAAAATAACCTAATTGACTTAATTGACTTTTGTCAGACATGTTAAGAAAATTCAATGGGAAAAGAATAATCTTTTTAAGTAATGGTAGAGTGAAAGCTGGATGTCCACATGCAAAACAATGAAGTTCAATTCCTTCTTTATACCATAACAAAGAATTAGTTCAAGTCCCAAATATATGAGCTAGAACTATAGATCTTACAACAAAACATAGAGTAAGTCTTCATTACCTCGGATTAGAGAAAGTCATCTTAGATAAGCTAACAAAACACAAGCAAGAAAAGAAAAAACATTTGGACTTCATCAAAATTAAAAACTTTTTTTTCCACAGACTTAAACTTCCACAGACTTCCACAAATTTAAATCCACAGAATGGGAAATATATTTGCAAATCATAAATCTGGCAAGGGCTTCATGTCCAGAATATATAAAGAACTCTTACAACTTAAAAAGATAAATTTAAAAATGGGCAAAGAATCTGAATAAACATTTCTCCAAAGAAAATATACAAATCGCAAGTGTTGGCAAGGAAGTGGAAAAATTAGAACCCTCATACATTGTTGGTGAGGATGTAAAGTGGTGCAGCTGTGTTGAAAAACAATGTGATAGTTTCTGAAAATGTTAAACTCATCACATGACTCAGCAATTCCACTCCTAGGTGTATATATATTTAAGAAAAATGGAAAAATATTTCCACATGAAATGTTTATAAATGTTTATAAAATCATTATTCATTATAACCAAGAAGTGAAAACAACTTAAATCTCCATCAACTGATGAATGTATAAAAAATGTGATGTAGCCATATGATGGAATATTATTTGGCAATAAAACAGAATGGAATACTGATACATGATATAACATGAATGAATCTTGAAAACATTTTGCTCAGTGCAAGAAGTCAGTCACTAAGGATCACATACTGTATGATTCCATTTGTAGGAAATGTCAAAAATAGGCAAATCTATAGATATAGAAAGTAGATTAGTGTTTGCCAGGGGATGAGGTGGCAAATGGAAATGAGAAGAACTAATAGGTACACATTTTCTTTTTAGGATAATGAAAATAGTCTGAAATTAAATTGTGGTGATTGTTGCACAACTCTGGAGTACTGATACATGCTACAATGTACATGAACTTTCAAAATGTTTTGCTCACTAAAATAAATCAGTCACAAATAATCCTATATTGTATGAGGCCATTTGCATGAAATGTCTAGCATAGGCAAGCCTGTGGAGATAGAGAGTCTATTAGTGGTTTTAGTGTTGTCTGGGGCTGGGGGTTGGGTGGTGGCGCAGGGATTGTGAGTCACTGATAATATGTAGATGTCTTTTCAGCATAATGACAATGTTCTAAAATTAAGTTGTGATGATGGTGACACATCCCTGTGAATATACTATAACCCATTAGATTATACAATTTAAGCAGGTGAATTGAATGATTTATGAATTATAACTCAATAAAGCTATTGAGAACTGTACATAGGAAATGCAGCTAAACTTAGCAGGAATTTAGGTGGGGAAAAATCAGACAGCATATGGACATCACTGAAAGGTAGAAAGAGAAAACATGTATTGTTATATGTGTAGAGCCATGCCCAGGAGCCTAGGAGCAGACAAAATTCAGAGAGGAGAATTCTAAGAATTTTAATATTTGAGAGTAATAAGTAGTGGAAATTTTTACAAAATTTTTTCCCAAGAATTTTTTTTTCCAGGATCTAGAAAAGAATGAGCATGATAGTGTTTGTGAAGTGGCCACATCTAGGAAGAGAGAAAAGTTTCAGGGGCAGACAACTAGTCATAATCAGAGTTGACGAGATAAACTAAGTAAGATGAAGAGTCGGGATCTACATCTGAGGATGAATCCTGGAATACAGAAATGACAGAAAAACTTTTTAAAAAATATTTTAATTTAAAATTTAATTTTAATTGTGATTACCCACACCTAACATTAAATTGACCATTTTAAACATTTTTAAGCATAGAATTCACTAAGTATATTAACACAGTTGTATAACAGAGCTCTAGAATTTTTTTCATCCTGCAGAACTGAAACTCTATACTCGTTAAACACAAATTCCCCTCTCTCACCCAGCCCTTGGCAACCACCTTATATCTTCTGTTTTTATGATTTTGACTATGTTAGATACTTAATGTGTGTGGACTCATACAGTTTTTGTCCTTGTGTGACTGGCTTATTTCACCTTATATAATGTCCTTGAGGTTCATCCACGTTGTAGCATGTCACGGGATCTCCTTTTTTTTTAAAGGCTGAATAATATCTGTTGTACGTATATATCACATTTTCTTTGTCCGTTCACCAGTGATGGATATTTGGGTTACCTCTACCCCTTGACAATTATAAAAAATGCTGCAATGAACATGGGTTTACAAGTATCTCTTCAAGATCCTTCTTTGAATTATTTTGGATATATATCCAGAAGGGGGATTGCTAGATCATATGGTAATTCTATTTTTAATTTTTTTTAAAAAAAAACTTGCCTACTGTTTTCTATAGCAACTGTACCACTTTACATTCCCACCAACAGGGCCCAAGAATTCCGATTTCTCCACATCTTTGTGAGTACTTGTTTTTTTTTTATTAAATGTTTTATTTATTTATTCATGAGAGTCAGAGAGAGAGAGAGAGAGAGGCAGAGGAAGAGGGAGAAGCAGGCTTCCCGCGGAGCAGGGAGCCCGATGCGGGGCTCGATCCCAGGACCCTGGGATTATGACCTGAGCCAAAGGCAGACGCTTAACCATCTGAGCCACCCAGGCGCCCCTGTGATGACTTGTTTTATGTTCTTTTGATCGTGGCCATCCTGATGAGTATGAGGTGGTATCTCATTGCATTTTTGAATTGCATTTCCCTAATGACTAGTGATGGTGAGCATCTTCTCATGTGTTTGTTGGCCATTTGTATGTCTTCTTTGGAGAACTGTCTATTCAAGTTATTATCTCATTTAAAAAATTGGGTTATTTCTTTTGTTGTTGCTAGTTATAGGAGTTCCTTATATATTCTGGATATTAACCCCTTGTTAGATATATGATTTACATATATTTTCTCTCCTTTTATAGATAGATCACCTTTTCACTCTGTTAATGATTCCTTTTAGTGAGAGAATTTTTCACATAGTAAAAGATGCTTTTTTTTCCTTCTCCTTCTTTCTTTTCTTTTCTTTTCTTTTCTTTTCTTTTTTTCTTTCTTTCTTTCTTTTTTTTTTTTTTTAAGAGCGAGAGAGCAGGAGCACAAGCAGGGGGTAGGTGGTGGGCAGAGGGAGAGGGAGAGAGAGAATCCCGGGAAGTCTCCGTGCCCATACCCAGCACAGAGCCTGATGCGGGGCTTGATCTCAAGACCCTGAGATCATGACCTGAGCTGAAATCAAGAGTTGGATGCTCAAAAAACTGAGCCACACAGGTGCCTTGTTTCGTTTTTTGGGTTTTTTTGTTTATTTGTTTTGTTTTGTTTTTTCTTTAAGAAAGAAGTGTTACTTTTTTTTAAGATTTTATTTATTTATTTGAGAGAGAGAGAGAATGAGAGATAGAGAGCACGAGAGGGAAGAGGGTCAGAGGGAGAAGCAGACTCCCTGCCGAGCAGGGAGCCCGATGTGGGACTCGATCCCGGGACTCCAGGATCATGACCTGAGCCGAAGGCGGTCACTTAACCAACTGAGCCACCCAGGTGCCCGAAAGAAGTGTTATTTACAAAAGTGCATCCCTTTAAATTGGTTCAAGTTGAAAATACATTTCTCCATGCTGCTTTCTCTAGGCCCAGACCACAGCACAGACCACTATTTCCACATCTGCTAGACACTGAATAGCAATATTAGAACCCTGATGCTGCTGATTCCGAAAAACTTGCCATGGCTGCCACTCCTGACACTAGTCTCACCAGAAGAAAAGCTTATTCTGATTCCTGCTTCTAATTCTCACTAGCTTCAAAAGTTGTGGCAGCTTTATATGCTTGACAGAGCCTGAGTGAGAAAGTCTGCCAATTCCTTAGCTACGAGTGAGGGTTGGAGAGTGAACAAGTCATTTTCAGCATCTCAAATGGGAGATAAGGAAGGTCCCCTTAAGGAAGAATTCCTCAAACATAGATAGAATGATTGGTGTTGTGGTTGAAAATTAAAAATGACAGCCACCACTCATCCTTAAGAAAGAAAGACTTTTTTTTATAAAATATATCTTGGTACCATTATTATAAATAATCATGCTCCTGATGGACCATTTAGGTAATCCAAAGTAATGCTTTTTACATTTTTATGTATATAAAATAATAGGGCAGCTTTCAAGCCCAGGGTTCTTCATTTAGTTAATAGCCCTTGTTACAGACTTGGTGCATATGTTTGTGATAATGCTTAGAGTCAGAAAAAAGGCCTCATTTACCTGTAAGTCTATACTACTTAGGCAGATAATACATATCAGTGATGGAAGAAAGAATGGCCTAACAAATAATAAATTAAGACATCCAAATCAATATCTAAGACCTATATGATCAGAGATGTTATGGCTGATTACTCTCAAATCCTGAAGAGTACAGGCAATTACCTTTTTATTGCACTTTGATTTATTGTGCTTTGCAGATATTATGGTTTGTTTTTTTTTGGTTTTTGGTGGGGGTTTTTTGGTTGTTTTTTTTTTTTTAAATTGAAGGTTTGAGGCAACCCTGCATCAAGCAGGTTCATTGGTGCCATTTTTTTTCCCCACAGCATTTGCTCACTTTGTGTCTCTGTGTCACATTCTAGCAGTACTTCAAACTTTTCTATTATTATTATATTTGTTATGGTGATCTGTGATCAGTGATCTCTGATGTTACCATTGTAATTGTTTTGGCTCACCACAAACTGCATCCATGTAAGACAGCCAACTTAACCGATAAATGTTGTGTGTGTTCTGACTGCTCTATGACTGGTTGCTCCCTCCTCTCTTCCCCTCTCCCCAGGCCTCCCCATTCTTGGGCCACAGCAATATTAAAATTAGGTGAGTTAACAACCCTACAATAGCCTCTGAGTGTTAAAGTTAAAGGAAAATTCTCACATCTCTCACTTTTAAATCAAAAGCCAGAAATGATTAAGCTTAGTGAGGAAAGTATGTTGAAAGCTGAAATAGGCCAAAAGCTAGAACTTTTATGCCAAACGTTTAGTCAAGTTGTGAATTCAAAAGAAAAAGTTTTGAAGGAAATTGAAAGTGCTACTCCAGTGAACACACACACAAATGATAAGAAAGTGTAACAGCCTTATTGCTGAGATGGAAAAAGTTTTAGTGGTCTGGATTAAAGATCAAATCAGCCACAACATTCCCTTAAACTAAATCTTATCTGGAGCAAGGCCCTAACTGTCTTTAATTCTGTGAAGGCTGAGAGAGGTGAGGAAGCTACAGAGGAAAGGTTTAAAGCTAGCAGAGGTTGGTTCGTGAGATTTAAGGAAAGAAGGAACCTCCACAACATAAAAGCAGCCAAAGCTGATGTAGAAGCTGCAGCAAGTTATCCAGAAGGTCTAGGTAAGATAATTGATGAAGGTGGCTACACTAAACAACAGATTTTCCATGTAGGTAAAACTGCCTTCTATTGGAAGAAGGTAGCATCTAGGACTTCATAGCTAGAGAGAAGTCAATGCCTAGCTTCAAGCTTCAAAAGACAGACTGACTGACTTTCTTGCTAGGGGCTAATGCAGCTGGTGACTTTCAACTGAAGCCAAGGCTCATTCAGCATTCCACAAGTTCTAGGGCCTTCCCAGATTATGCTAAATCTACTCTGCCTTTGCACTGTAAATGAAATAATAGAGCCTGGATAATAGCACTTCTGCTTACAACATGGTTTACTGAATATTTTAAGCCCATCCTGAGATCTACTGCTCAGGAAAAAAAGATTCCTTTGAAAATATTGCTGTTTATTGACAATAGACCTGGTCACCCAAGAGCCCCTGATGGAGATGTGCAATGAGATGAATGTTGTTTTCATGCCTGCCAAAATGACAACTATTCTGCAGCCCATGGATCAAGGAGTCATTTCAACATTCAGGTCTTATCATTTAAGAAATACATTTTGTAAGACGATAGCTGCCATAGATAGTGATTCCTCTTGTGGATCTGGGCAAGTCAATTGAAAACCTTTTGGAGGTTCTCAATGCCATTATGAACATTCTTGATTCATGGGAGAAGGTCAAAATGTCAATGTGAACAGGAATTTGGAATAAGTTGTTTCCAACTTTCATGGATGACTTTGAGGGGTTCAGGACTTCAGTGGAGGAAGTAACCGTAGATGTGGTGGAAATAGCGGAAGAACTAGAATTAGAAATGGAGCCTGAAGATGAGACTGAATTGCTGCAATCTCATGATAAAACTTTAATGGATGAGTTGCTTCTTATGGATGAGCAAGAAAGTGGTTTCTTGAGATGAAATCTACTCCTGGTGAAGATGCTGTCAAGACTTTTGTAATGACAACAGAGGATTTACACTATTACATAAACCTGGTTGACAGCACAGTGACAGGGTTTGAGGAGATTGATGCCAATTTTGAAAGAAGTTCTACTAGGATAAAATGCTATTTAACTGCATTGTATGCTTCAGAGAAATCATTGGTGATAGGAAGAGTCCAATGATGTGGCAAATTTCACTGTCTTATTTTAAGAAATTGCCACAGCCACCTCCACCTTCAGCAACCACAACCCTGATCAGTCAGCAGCCATCAGCTTCGAAGCAAGACCCTCCACCAGCATAGATTATGACTCACTGAAAGCTCAGATGATAGCAATTTTTAGAAATAAAGTATTTTTTAGTGAAGTTATATACCTCATTTTTTGGACATACTGCTATTGCACATTAGACTACAGTATAGTGGAAACATAATTTCTATATGCACTGGGAAACCAAAATATTTGTTTGACTCATTTTATTGCCATATTTATTTTATTGTGGCAGTCTGGAATTGAACTCATTATAACTTCAAGATATACCTGTAGTCTATAGAGTGTCATTTGGTCAAATCAATATTTCTTCTTCAAAGCCTAGAACAGATCACATGCCATACCCATTCATATTAAGAATGGAAATAGCCTTATGGTATTTTCTTTCTGGAAAATGAATCCACATTACATATACGTATCTACACTTAACATACTGCCTGTTGTCTGCAGAAATAAATGTTACTAAAAGACTTTTATATTACCTTACCAACAGATTTTAATATAGACAGCTATTATCAAAACTATTTTCAGTATATATTTTCACCAGATTTTGCATTCGTACATTTTTATAATTGAAAAAATAATATTTCTCCCACATGAAAATTTACATGGCATATTTTCAGAGCTTAAGCATCTGAAATACCCAAAAATCTGTTACCAAAGTTAATAATTTAATTAATATACTTCAGAATTTTTACCAATAATAATTTATAAGCAGATGATATGACAAAACATTTAGCATTAGTTAGCATTTTAATTTAAAAAAAAAATCTCCACATCAGAATCTCAGGGAGGTCCTGCATGTAGCCCTGTGGTTTTGTCCGAGTGAGGCCAAAGCTAACACTAGAAGGAAGTGTTCCCTACCTCAAACAGGGGAATTTCAACTGAAAAGAGTCTTTAAGTTTAAAGCTAAATATTTTCATTGAATTAAACAAATATTTATGATGTCCACATACGTGAAACAAGACAGATTCCTATTGATCCTCCTAGATCCAGTTTATTTTACTCCATCCAGTCAAACTAAGGATGGATTTCACAGATTTAAAAAAAAAAATGATGGGTTCTCAGAGTTTAGAAATGGTGGTATTAGTTTTGCAGGCGCTCACCCTGAGCCAGTGACATGGGCAGATTCATATTAACTCCAGAATTGGCTGGAAAGCTTCAGTTAAGCATGGGAAGGGGGGTAGGATGTGAGTCACAACCACAAAATGCTTTATCTCATGTGAAACTGGTGTAAGTGAGAACTTTAAATGGTATTGACAGGAGTGTGAATTTTCTTTTTTGAGTGTTCCACCTGCCTAAAAGTGGAAGCTTCCCCTGCTGCTGCCCAGGCTGTCCTCATTTGAAGGATAAACAAAAGCCTCCTCTCCAAAAGTCTGTCAATCCAGCACTTTTACGAGGCACTGAATTCATTTAAAGAAAAAAAAAAGTGCTAACTGAATACATTGTCAAACTAAAAATGATTTTAATTTTTTAAAGGGAAACTTGGCATACCTAATCCTCTGAATAATTATCTCAGCAGTGTGTAGTTAGTTTTGTGTTACTACTATGATGGTGAAAAATCCAATATCCTACACACTATTTTAATCAGTAGTTACTGTCAGAAACCAAGGTATAACTAAGCAAGAAATGGCTACAAAATAGGCACAAAAATGCCATGGGACACTTCAATAAATAAATGTTATCAAAATAACTATTAATAAAATCCAAGATTATCTGCTTTTATTTTCTAACATTAAACATAAATTGTATAAAAGGAAGATTCTGATATTTTTTAAACCAATTAATTATTTTATTATTTCTTGACAGAGTCACATTAATTTATCCATGGGAGAAACTTACTGAAATATCAACTCACTACCTTTGACTTTTTTTATCTTTTTATTTTGGCACCAGCAAATTATTATTTTTTAAATGTTTTATTATGATTTTAAGGTAAAGGAAGAAAACAAATTTTGTGTACTCTCTTTCAACTTAGAGCTTATTGCAGGTCATTTGTCTATGTTTATACAATGGAAATATATATAATGTCTCCAGTTATGAGGCATCACAATTTTCTTCTTTCCAATATCAAGTCGGGAACATTTTCTTCAAGTACTCCTTTCAAGTGTTGCTCTTTCATTTCAATTCATCTACTCACACAGAGAACCTGATAAAAGATGGGATCTAGTTAATACTACTGATCCATTGTGTTCACATAGGCTTCCTCTGTGCTACTGTGATCATAAGCAGTGCACAATAGGAGGCATTTTGGTACTTATTGTGCATAATTATTAAGGTGTGACAAAAGAATGAAGGAATTGCAGAAGCAATCTGTTCTTCAATCTGGGCTGTCTGAGGATCCTTTCAGAACGGCAGAGTGTTAATTTCCTGAACATCTCATGATAAGCAAAACAAGCCTTCTCTGACAAGAAAGTTGCCATAAAAACATGCCATTAGTGCATGATTTATTCTCCAGTGTAATAAAAACCCAATGAAATAAGAGTTAGTAGTTCCTTAGGTAAGGAGACACTCAAGCTTCTGTAAACCATTGATGTCCTCCTGCCAAGGGGACAAGAAGACAATTTGTTTATATTTTGAAAGTTAATGAATCCCCTCGGTTTAAAATAATTGTTACTCCTTGGAAACAGTAATGAAAGAGATCTTTTTTATGATGATTCCTAGTGATATGAAAGCCCATTCTTCTGCAAATAGAGCAGTTTGCAAAATATGCACAGTTACAGAAGTACCATTTACCAGTTAATAAATATTATTTACTTGTGCATTGGTTTCAGATTACTGTGAAAATTAGTAAACACATTAAAATTCTAAGTACATATGCCACATAAAAAAATTTTCACTTAACAATAAAAACAAATCTGTTTTATATGATGAGCTTGAAAATAAACCCTGGGTGCTTTTGTTTTTTACCATCATTTAACAGATCATCCTTAAAGAAAATACCCTATTCAGGAAGATGAAATTAACCAACAATTTGTCCTTTTAAACTTACTTGAATCAGGAAAAAATAATTATACTGAATGATACAAAGATACCTATTTTTTTTCCTTGAGTTGGAAATACTGGGTTATGTTATGCAATTTTGGTCTGCAAAACAACCCATCAACTCAGAAGTAACAATCTATGCTTCTTTGCTCCCTGTGAGGTTCCAGACCTAGTTACCTTGGAGACTACTGTCTGTCTTACTCTATACCCTCGGGAGTTTCAGAATCATCCAGAGAACTAAAAGCAGTGATCTTCAGTCTGAGCCTTCTGAAAGGAAAAAAAAAAAAAAAAAAATCAAGAGCAGAAGTCTTTTGGAATATATACCTTCTCAATTCTTTTAGATCTGACCCCACTGGTACTTTCAGCAGCTTAGATTTAGACAGTTCAGCTCTATACAAATGATTTTTAGTTGCCTCTTATACAAATGATTTTTAGTTGCCTCTTATGATGTCTTAAAAAATAATCTCAAATTTCTTTTTCTCTACTACATGGATAGGAATCTAGGCAGATTAAATCAGAGGTATCTATCTCAAATGGTATTTATTCTCTGTAGAGAGAAATAACAATCCATTGCAATTAGGTCTCCCCTAGGGTAGATATCAAGATTTTTAAACTGAGATATGCAACAAACGGGAATATTTTAGTGACCCTCTGAAGATTAGTGTTTCTCAAATTTAGCTTGTTATAAAGACAAATTGTCACTTCTCTCTGTCAGAGTGTGACTCAGGTCTAGGCGATGGCTGAATGTTTAACAAGTGTCTCTGATGCTTCTGAGAATTACACTCTGAGAAACCCCACAATATGTTGTTACCAAAATATACAAATAATTCAACCAATTACTGAACATTATACCTACTCTCAAGCTATGGTGTGGTGATAGTATAGATTTCATTCCATCTCTCCTCTGATGGAGGGATTGTGAAGTTCACAGAATCAGCTTCGCGTCTCTGGTAAATGGCGTGAATGTTTGTCTCCTCTGCTTTTGACTTTTGCTTTCCAAGTCTCAGGTGTAGTTGTTTTGCCAATTCCTTCAAAGTATTTTTCAAAGTTTATTTACATGTTCGTAGGGAGTTGTTACCCCGATTCCCAATCCCTATATGTGCTGTAACTGAAAGCACAACCTCATTTGCCTTAGCCTCCCTCCGCCACCACTTTACCCAGAATTCAATACGAGAGTGGGGCTGCTTACGAGCGAAAACTCTAATTCAGAAGTGCAATGTAGCTTAACGTTCAGAAAACGGTTATTGGAAGCATTGGCCACATTCTTATACAACTGTCAGGGGGCCGACCATCCTGCCTTGCCCCCTGCTTCTTATGTAGTTTGGCCAAGGCGGATAGCCTGAAAGCCAGGGTTTTCCAGGGGGCAGCTGACTGCGCTGCAGGGGGAGCCACAAGACGGTAGGGGTAAAAGGCAGAGATGAACAGACGCGTGATGGAGGGAAGAGAAGAGTGAGCAGTAGTCATTTCCTGTGGCAGCTGCAAGAAATTACCACACATTTGGTGGCATAAAGCAACAGAAACTGATTTCCTCACAATTCCAGAAGCCAGAAATCCAAAACTGATGTCACTGTGCTGAAATCACTGTGTTGACAAGGCTGCACTACTTGCTCTAGGGGACAATAGGAGAATCCGTGCTTTCCCTCTTCCAGCTTCTTCTCTTTTGTTTTCTTTTATTAAGTAGGCTCCACACTCAGCATGGAGCCCACCGCAGGGCTTGAACTCACGACCCTGAGCTGAGATCAAGAGTTGGATGCTTAACCGACTAAGTCACCAGGCACCCTACTTCTTCCTGCTTCTGATGGTAGCAGGCTTCTGATTCCTTGGCTTCTAGCTGCATCACTACAGTCTTTGAGGTCAGCATCTTCAAATCTCTCTCTGCTCCATCTGCCCATCACCTTCTCTTCTGTGTGTCTGTCTGTAAAATTCCTCTGCCTCCTTCTTCGGAGGATACATGTGATTGTTTTTAGGACCCACCAGACAGAATACTCATCTTATTTCGAGACCCTTAGTCACACATCTTTTTTTTGACCACACATAAGGTGACATTCACAGGTTCCAGGGATTAAAATGCGGATATCTTGGGGCAGCGGGGAAGGGGGTGGGTGGATTGTTAAGCTTACAGAGGGAAGAAAGAGAAGAGAGAACTTATGTCGGGAGGCTGAAGCAAAGTGCAGAAAGTGATCATTGAGCAGTCATTGGCTCTAACAGGAATATCTAAGGTCAATTTTAAGCAGTATGCCTTGCTGAGTTAAAAACTATCTTGATCTTCCTAAATTTTCAATGAAGAGGAATTCAAAAACAAAGCTTTGTGGAAGAAGCTGAGTTTCACAGAAGTAAAAATGACTGTCAAAAATGACCACGAGAATTTTAATCTCTGGCTGTACTGGGGCAGGACTTCCCACAGGACTTGGGCTAAAGGCTCGAGCTAATTTTATCTAAATATCAAAGGGCAGCATTGCTTAACTGAAATCTGGGTAGCAGTGTATTTATTGTGGTTTACACTGGGTTTTAACTATTACATTAGGGTTTTGTTTTATTTATTTATTTATTTTGCTGCTGTGGTTCTGTCCTTTCTTGGCTGTTCACACATTTCTGGAAACGATCTCGGGTTATATTTCCTTTTCTAACATTTTTTTTGCTATTCCATGTGTCCTGAACGCTTTCTTTATAAGCTTAAACTGAAGATTGTGTTGACACACATTCCTATTAAAAAAAAATGATCTCAGGCCACCCAATGCAATAGGAGTTCCCATCTGCGTGTCCCTTGGCTTATATACTACACTCATTAAATCTTTATCTTCAAATCTTTAATGACAAAGATTTTTAATCTCTGCCAGATTGACTCTGGTACTGTATAAGGACTATTTGTACAAGGCATTAGTCGGCCCTATAGTAACCTGTCACGTTTCAAAAGCAAGCCTTCTTAGGTTAATGGTAAGATTGATATCAGAGTTGATGAGAAGGTGGAAATCAAGAGATTAGCAGCCCATCGGCCTTAGAAATTATGCCAAAAGAAAAGCCACTAAGTGCTACTCAGCCTTCTACAAGTGAATTACACAGTGTTCATTATGGCTCATGTTTTCCTAAATTTCCAGGTTCATAGACACCCCAAAATGCCAAAATTTTGAGAGGTAGTTTAGAATGAGGAGCCAACCCACCCTTGCAGGGCATTGTAACAAGCTCCATTATAGCTGCTTCAACTCCAGAATGAAGTTGAACAGATAAGAAAACTGAGGATTCTTCTCAAGTCAAGGGCATGCACAGAGCAGGAGGCACTTACCCTCTGCCTCCATGTAAAACAGGGGAAAATATCTCTAAGGCAATCACTGAGAAAGCTTTATATATTTCTCCTGGAGCTTGAGAAGCTAGTGTGTAATTCTTGACAAGAAAATGTTAATGTCAGGGAACTGTGCCTGGAACTGACCCTTCCTGACTATACATGGAGAAAGTTTACAGGGGATGAGCTGTGTAATTAACTTCTGCTTTCATGGTCAACTTGCTCCACTTTAAACTATAAATATTTCAATGCTCTGTTAGACCAACAAATTTATGTTATCCTTTTATTCAACAAATAGTTGTTGAATGTCTGTTATGTGCAAGAGAATATGGCATTTCTTTTTTTTTTTTAAGATTTTATTTATTTATTTGACAGAGAGAAACACAGCAAGAGAAGGAACACAAGCACGGGGAGTGGGAGAGGGAGAAGCAGGCTTCCCGCTGAGCAGGGAGCCTGATGCGGGGCTCGATCCCAGGACCCTGGGATCATGACCAGAGCCGAAGGCAAATGCTTAACGACTGAGCCACCCAGGTGCCCCGTGAATATGGCATTTCTTAAGTGAACAGTGTTTAGTCATTTTAACTCACATAGTTACTAGTAAATTCATAGTATTAAAAATACATTCTAAAGAAATATTAAGTGAAACATTTATTGTATGTATCTCTGCACAATACATTGTATGAGATGCAATTGTGAATTTATGTAATCTTGCCCAGTATAAGAGGAGCTCATAGTTGAGTGATTAATTATGATGTAACATCATATGTAAGAAAATGTGACAGATGAAAGCTATGAGCGTTCAGTTACAATGAGATAGTACCACCAACAGAGGCAAAAGTTCTAGCATGGGTTATGAGTGAGGTCTTAGTAACAACTGTTCAATAGTCTCATATAAGTCGCTTGCCTTTCGAATAAGATAACATCACACTGAGACCCTCATATATCAAATTATATGCTGGAGGTAAAGAATCCAGAGATTAATATAATTTATTACCTAACTTCCAAAAGGTTATAACTCAGTTTGTTAGGGTTGCTGGAGTGGTGGGGGGTGGGAGGGATGGGGAAGCTGGGTGATAGACATTGGGGAGGGTATGTGCTATGGTGAGCACTGTGAAGTGTGTAAGACTGTTGAATACAGACCTGTACCTCTGAAACAAATAATACATTATATGGTTTAAAAAAAGAAAAAGATAGTAGGAAAGGTAAAATGGAGGGGGGGAATCGGAGGGGGACACGAACCATGAGAGACTATGGACTCTGAGAAACAAACTGAGGGTTCTAGAGGGGAGTGGGGTGGGGGGATGGGTTAGCCTGGTGATGGGTATTAAAGAGGGCACATTCTGCGTGGAGCACTGGGTGTTATACACGAACAATGAATCATGGAACACTACATCAAAAACTAATGATGTAATGTATGGTGATTAACATAACATAATAAAATAAAATAAATCGTTTTCACAGAAAAATAATTATGAAAAGTAAAAAAAAAAGAGGTTATAACTCAATGGAAGCAATTGACAATTATGGAAATTATTCTCATGGAGCATGTCTCAGTATGTGCGTGCATGTGTGTATGTGTGTGTTTCTGAAATTGAGGTTCATACAAAGTGTCCAACTCTTGAGGAAAGTCAGGAGAAGCAGAAAGAAAAAAAATCAATGATGATTTTAATAAATCAGACTCTGCTACAGTACAAACTGTTTTTACTCAAAACCAAAGGGAATCTAAACCCAAAAGTCAGTCTCAGGAAACCAGGGAGATAGATTTAGCTTGAAGGGTTGCTGCTCACTCTGCCTGTCCTCAGTGGCCAAACAAAACATGCTTCATGTGTCAGCAACATGCGCATGACACAAACCCTAAGCCCTGTATGAAAGAGAACCTTCAGCATGTACTTGCTGGACACAGGGCTAGTTCCCTGTAACAGTTTCCCTGGACATAGAGCCCAGTTTATTTTTGCATTTGATTATCTCACCTACTAATGTTGCTGCTCTTTCTACTATTTTAATTTCTTCTTAACTTCAAGTTTCTTTTTGCTGTTAGAAACTCTTTCTTTTAAAAGATTTTATTTATTTATTTGACACACAGAGATAGCGAGAGAGAGAGAGAGAGAGAGAGAGAGAGAGAGAGGGAGAGAGCACAAGCAGGGGGAGTGGCAGGCAGAGGGAGAAGCAGGCTTCCTGCATCAGCAGGGAGCCCGATGTGGGGCTCAATTCCAGGACCCTGGGATCATGACCCGAGCTGAAGGCAGCGGTTTAACCAACTGAACCACCCAGGCGCCCTGCTGTTAGAAACTCTTTTCTGCAGAACAACCCTAACCCTCTCAATTTGCATTTTTTTTAAACAAAGGCTACTTGACTTAGGGCAATGTGCATAAACAGAGCTCCCAGATTTTCTTAACTCTTTAACATTCACAACCAGAATATCGCCCTTATCTTACCATCAAACCTGCCTTGGCAAAAATAGTGATGTCTCAATGCTCTTCACAAACGTCACTGTTCACAATGACAATAGAGTAGGATTTTTGCTCAACAAAATTTACGAAGGTTTAAAAAAATGAAGAGCAAATTGAATTTTTTTGAATAATGGATAACTTTTCTAAAGTATATTCAAGTTAGGTAAGTGTAAATATTCAGGAAGTATAAATCCTGGAAAAAAATTTCCATGAAATACATACTAAATATTGCATGGAATGGAAATTTAGCCTTGGCAAAACAAATCATTGAAGATTTTTTGTTTTTAAAACTGAATGCAGAACCAGTTAGAACATTGTTGTTTTGAGTTAGATGGACATTTTTAAATGTTTGGAGACTTAAGTTTTGTATAATACACACAGAAAAAAATTGAAAAAAAAAGGAATTTTTTTTGTAAGGCTTAGCCAGACATATCAGAAAGACCATATATTAGTTGCAAGAAAAGTTACTCTAAGGGGTTTTAGTTAGAATTTTGCAGTTTCCATACTTTATATGAAAAGGTACACACTTTCAGGGGCACCTGGGTGGCTCAGTTGGTTAAGCATCTGCCTTTAGCTCAGGCCATGATCTCAGGGTCCTGGGATCAAGCCCCACATCATGTTCTCTGCTCAGCGGGGAGTCTGCTTCTCCCTCTGCCCCTCCCCCCAGTTTGAGCTCTCTCTCTCTCTCACTCTCTCTCTCTATCTCTCTCTCTTATTCTCTCTCTCTCTCTCACAAATAAATAAAAACTTTAAAAAAAAGAAAAGGTACAGTTTCAGAAAAGATCTAGTGTTCTTTGGTAATGGTAGTACAATTGAACTATATCATAATGCCAAGAGTCTCTACTTCACGGGTGTCCTATACCAAAATAACCGAAATGCATTTTGTTGTGGTCACCCATAGAGATGAGATGAATTCTTCCCGAACTCCAAATTTGGTTTAGATATCAAGATTGATAATGCCACAGATTCACCAGGAGAGTATGAAATGGTTTATTACTGACATAATGAGGCTTTCTTGGGGCAAAACAGAATGAGCTAGGTCCAAGAATAGCTTGAAAAAGCAGAGAACAGAAATTGTCTTTAGGCTTTTTATGGTAGACAGAAGGTGTGGGGGTAGGGTGAGTGTTCTTTCATGTGGGATGAGGCTTGTGTGACTTGGAATTCCCACTAGCACCAAAGAAGCAGCCCTCTTATTAGCTTCCCCAGATATAAAGCTGACAGAGAAAGGGAGTGGTTAGGATTGAAATCTGTCAGCTGTCAAACAAACATTGAAAACTGAATCTGACTCTTATTACAATTCACCTCTGATATTTGACTGATGGCTGAAGTGTGTAATGTTTCAGTTAACTCAGTTTGAACTTATTTGAATAGGCCATCACCATCCTCTATAAGGCCTGAGGCTCTATGGCCTGAGGTTGGTAAGGAAAGTGAATGTTCCATTGAACGTGTTGCTCAAGAGTCTAGGGTTATGCAGCTCTCGAAGTGAAATAAGTGCCTTGGTCACTATCAGTAATAGAGCCTGGAACTCTTAAAGGGGTAAGGAGTATTTTGGTGGTATCTTGTATTGTGACTTTAGTATGTGCAGGAACTTGTGTGATCCTGATCCAATTTTTGCATATCCATAAAGCAAGAGATCACCAGAGTTCTTACATCAAAAGAGGTAACCTTGGCTAAACAATTGTTGTTGTTGCCATTGCCAGACTAGATGGCCAAACCATTGGCAATGACAAGAATTTTTAAATGGCAGTTGGAACTAATTGTTGGCCAAGGTATCCAATGCTAAGATGGCTGCCTAATGTACAACCAGTTATGCTGACCTTGGATTCTATTCTTGATCAGGGACATCCTGGTAAAGGAGTAATAAGGTACAACCCCGCAATGATCTCCATCATATATGATGGCGCTATTACTGTCCAAAAATTATATGATCTCCCTTTGCTGTTCACATAGATGTACCCAAGGGATTACCCAAGTGGTCAAGTCATTCAGGATAGAAGAGTCCTCCTTTACAACTGTGGCACTTTGCAACACATTGAGGATGGAAGGAGCACTCTTCCTGTTGATGAAATATGCTAACACCCATATTTAACTCTATTCTCTAGAAAGAAGGCTCCATGGTTGTGCAGAACTTGTGGAATGCTGCTTCTATAACCCAAGACATAAGGGCAGTTGGGTATGGAGAGTTGTGGGCTTAGGGCCTCTGTTTCTGGGAGAGCCCAGTATGCAACCAGCAATAGCCACTCTAATGGTATGAGCTATGGAGTCAAGTGGGGCATTTTTTTTTTTACCAGAAGTCCATGGGAAATGTATGTCTATCTTGAATGCCCCATTCAAAATGGGCTGATTTTCAAGTAACAGTATAAAGGGCTTATTAAGTTAAATTTGTAACTTAGGAATATGTTGCCTTCAGAAACCAAAAAGAGCTAAAAGATGTTTGACTTGTTTTAAAATTACGGGTGATGAGTAAATCAATTATTTTTTGACAGTGCCAGAGTGACCTCAGTTTACCTAATCATTTTTAAGAATTTAACTGAGGTTGTGGGGTCTTATATTATTTGTGGTACAATAGCCCAGGCTCTTTCTGTAAGCACTTTTGTTAAGTATTTGTATGGCCTGAATGAGTATGTCAAATGAACCTCCTTGGAAAGCGATGTCATCAAAATAATATCATATCTGTGTTCCTGGAGAGGGTCAGATGTGGTTAAGAATCTGCCTGCAGGGGCATCTGAGTGGCTCAGTCTGTTAAGCATCTGCCTTTGGCTCTGGTCGTGATGTCAGGGTCCTGGGATCGAGTCCCATGTCGGGCTCCCAACTCCTCCGGGAGTCCGCTTCTCCCTTTCCCTCTGCCTCCCCCTAACCTCCCCCCTCCGGCTCATGCTTGCTCTCTTTCTCTCAAAATAAATAAATAAAATCTTTAATTAAAAAAATAACTTGCCTGCAAGGATCACGTGTGATGGTGAGACTGTTGCAGCACTCCTTATGCAGCCAGATAAAGGTGTATTGGTCTCTTCAAAGGTGAAAGCCAACTGCAGCTTGAGAGGTTGTTGAAAGAGAAACTGATCAGAAAATATCAGCCAAATCTATGACTAAGCATTTACCAGTTGTTGGATGGAAACAGTAATTTGAATAATATTAGAATAATATTGGATATGGGCCTTAATGAGTGGGACCAAGGCATTAAGGTTGGGGGAATGCACCATTAGGTGCCATTCATTCCTTCCAAGTTTGAGAATAGGTCAAATTGGGCTGTTAAATAGAGAAGTAGTGTGAATACTCATCCTTTCCCTAATTAGGTCTTCCATCATGGGTTTCAATCTTTGAAGGCCCTGTTTTAATTTACATTGGTCTGTATTAACCATTTTAACTAGGGAGGAAAAGGGCCATGGGGTCCCATTTTGTGAAGCCATTTGTAAATGTCAAAAAATTAATTTTAATTTTTTATTCATTGGGTAAGATCCTCTCTGCCCACTATGGGATATTTTAGGGCAACGGTCAATATGGTTCTGGAGAATTTTAGCAAGGCAATATTCCAATGGTTAAGACATGTCTTTTTGTCCTGTTTTATATTCAGGAACATCTCTAAGGTTATGGGGAACACCACGACTAAATGTAGTAAGGATTCCAGGTTGAGAGGTTGTTGAAAGTAATTGCTTTCAACAATTCAAAAGCTCAGTAATTTGAGCTCCAGTATTGATTATAGTCATAAAGGTTTGCCAAACGATGCATTTCAGTGGATGTTAAGGTTATTCTAGGACCTATGTTGTACAGGCACCAAAGCCAATCAGCCCTCTTTTTTAATTATTGTATAAAAAGGGCCCCTGTCACATATTTCTGTCCCTAAATGCTAATTATTGAAACTTGAAACTCAAGTTGGTTAAATTAGGTAGGACTTAGCAATTGCAGCACAAAGCAGCACAGTTCAAAACACAAGGTTGCTGGCAAGCACATCCAGTTATCAAACCAATGTAAGAGAAGAAAGTTCCCTGGTGATGGTAGCCATTATCTAGTCACTGTTTCCTGTGTCAAATGTTGTCATTACTCACAATAAAGAAATCGACCCTCTACCCAATATTTGGTTCAGATGTCAAGATTGATGATGCCACACATGCAGCAAGAAGTTTTGAAAAGATTTGTTACTATACAGTAGGACTTTCTAAGGAGAGCAGGGTTGGACCTAACAAGTCTAAAATGGGTCAGAAGAGTGGGGAGAGGAGACTAGCTTTGAGATTTTTAAGGGAGTTAGGAGTGGGGCCAGCACGAGAGTTCCTTCATGAAAGCTGGCACTTGTAAGGTTTGAACTTTCCACCTGTACCAAAGGAGGGAGCACCTAGGGTTTCTTACAGCTTGCCCACGTGTGAAGCAAAGGAAAGGGAAAGGTTGGGACTTGAAAGTTGTCAGCAAACTTCACAAAAATGAGGTCTGATATTTTATTACACATATGTGTGTACATGTGTGTGTGTTATAAGTATGTTAGAAAAAAAATTTGATTTGGAATATTACTACATTTTCACCTGTACCCAGCATGACATAATGATTCATGGGGAGTCAAGGGTAGTGTAGAAATTGTATGGAATTTAGTCAGACAAATATGAACCTATGCCCTTAATCTGCTATTATTTATTCTGTGCTTTTGGAAAAGTATACTTAAACTTTCCATTTTCCTCCACTATTAAAATAGAAACCTCTAGGAACTGTTGAGGGGAAGAGGTCAATGTGCGAATTCATGTGAATTGTGTGGCATGGTTGTCAGCATATGGTAGGTATTCTTCATGCTGGTTCTACCTCTTTTCCTCAGACATTCAGTAACTTCTGTTTACTTCTGAATGGAAACCCTGGCAATAGTAAAGTTTTCCTGTACAGCCAATTCCTGATTATTCACAAGTGAGTTGTCCTCCTTGGGGATAACATGATGCCCCAGGAGTTTCCCAGCATCCATTTCAGCTGGCCAGCATTCTTCATCTTAGGAAAAGGTATGAGCCAAACCAACTAATTTAATCACATATTAAATTGGATTATGCAAGGTTGTTCCCTCCATTATGTACCTTTATACCATAAAAAATATATTTGAACCTTTCTATTTAATCTTTGTTAATCGATGATCTTTTTGGCTATGCATTTCAAGATGCTTACCATGTACAGTTTTATCACTCTAATTTTTCTTTCTATCAGACATACATTGAGCAGGTTGTGGTGGATCACAGTGACACAGGAGACCTCATTACTAGGATATTATGTAAGGATAAGATGACAGTAAGAAAAATAGAAAGAACTCGGAATACATATATGACACAAATCAGAATATGCTGTTTGTTAGTAGACAGAATATGTGCTGCCATGTCCTGATACCTGATGGCATCAATGGCTAAAAACGCATGACTATGAGCTCCTCTAACTTGTGATTTCTTCATTCCATGAGGGCTATTTTTAGCACTTATTTGATATTTTGCTGCCCAACCACATCCCTTTAGCTTTACAATTTCAGGGGACACAAGTTGATTCCAGCTCCAGTATCTGCATTTTTCTATGCCTGATGCCTTTCTCCAAATCCAGAGACCACTCTACCCACATGCCTAACATCCTGGAAATGCCATATATTTAATACCCCTTAGGAGTAGTTCCCAACTGGTGACTGATGGAAATTGGTATATAAATATCCCATCACCCTCTCTCCTACATGGGAAAACACTGAAGCGTGTGCTTTACATTGACTTCTAGAGTTTTTCAGTGGGATTAAGCACCATCACCTACAGCGACCACTGGCTTTATAGAACTACCCTTTGTTGACTGTTCTTTTTTTTGTCTCACTTCTTTATTCATTTAACAGTGTTTTCTGCTAATCTCGAATAAGCTACTGGCACTCATGTTCCTGACTTAGTGTCTGCTTGTGAGGATAAGCCAAATTAAGATAATTTAGGTTTATTTTGTTGAGGAATTAGGAAAGAAGTTATGTACAGTCACTTGTATCTATCAGGAGCTGTGAAAATTCTTGGATTTTACTTGGCTTGTGATCTAATAAGTTAGCCTATTTCTGTTTCATGGTTATTGGCAAAAGACATAAGATTCCTAGGTCACAGGCAAAGAACTTCATTACTCAGCACAGCATGCCACGTGAGCTTCATGTCAGCTCTCCTTGCTATTCCTTCCTCCAGGCTCCAGGAAGGGGATGCACAGGAACCCGTATGAAGGCCAGATACACAGTAGATTTGTGTCATGACTGAGGATACTAAACTTGGAGACCTCATTATTTTATCATGAGTGGCAAGCACACCTACTTTTACTCCTCATCCCTCAGTGCAAATGCCATCCTGAAAAGGGGCCCAAGCAAAGAGAAGCCATTGTCTTATATTCTTGGTATACCCAGGAAGGACCCACAGGACACACAGCCCATGGCAAATCACCTCTCCTAAGAGTATCCCGGTTTATATTTCTTCTGTGTTCCCATTTACCAGTAAACTGAAGTGAGCCTCGAAATGTCATTTTTACTTCTAACACAGGGCATGCGATTATATTCTAGCTTAGCTCACATCAGAACACCAAGTGCTAGATGCTATAAAACTTTCCCTAACTTGAGGGCACTAGTGGTCAACTGGAGAGAATACAACATAGTAAGCCCAAGAAGAGAAGTATAAAAAAAAGAATATCTAAAAAAAAAAAAAGAGAGAGAGAGAGAGAGAAAAGTATAAAAAAAGAATCATGGAATCATGATTCAGGGAGATTTCTCAATTCTAATAAGAAAATGCCATTTGAGCTATCATAACAAATGATGAGCTTTACAATGGAAGAGGAGATGCATCATGGTGTCTCCTGTGATGGTCAGTAGGGTGGTATGAAGCATGAGGGAAGGTAAGAAGTGATTAAAATGAGGTTAGTGGTTGCCAGATTATGAGGGGTCTCAAAGTCATTTAATGTGTATTTAACAAATGTTGATTGCCCTTCTACTATATTCTGCTCCAATAATATAAGCTACTCTCCCAGGGTCTCCACTTATTATTCTTTTTTTTTTTAAGATTTTATTTATTTATTTGAGAGAGAGAATGAGATAGAGAGAGAGAGCATGAGAGGGGGGAGGGTCAGAGAGAGAAGCAGGCTCCCCGCTGAGCAGGGAGCCCAATGCGGGACTCGATCCCGGGACTCCAGGATCATGACCTGAGCCGAAGGCAGTGGCTTAACCAACTGAGCCACCCAGGCGCCCCTCCACTTATTATTCTTATCACTCCACTCCCCTCCTCCAATATCTAAGGTAGCAGGGGCACAGCCTGATTGGCTTCACCAAAATGAGCAGCCCCTTCTCTTTGGCTATCCAGAGGATTCTATTGTAGGTATCAGGTAAAGGCCTCTGTTGAGATACCCATATCCATCATGACAGTCAAACAAGAAATTACTGCTTTTTAACACTTTTTTCATTTCAGTAGTAGAACTCAGTGAATGTGAGAATCTAGGGGAACGGTATTTGCAGAAGCTAAAATATCAGGCTCTGAATTCAACTCTTAATTCTTCAATCCCACAGGTGAAACTTGTTATCTATGTGGCCTTGGACAAGCTACATAACATCTTAAAAACTCAGTTTCCATTTCTGTAAAATGGGAATAATAATGTTACAGTCCCCGTGCATGATATTCTCATGACTGAATGAAATAATTAATGTTAAGTACATGGGGGGATCCTGGCATATGTTATCATCTAATACAAATAGTTATAAACCTCAGGTTTATAATATTATCATAGCTGGCTGGAAGGTGGCAGTATTTAGTAGAACAGCACATATGAAATCAACCCATTGGGCTTATGTGGCTACTATTAAAGTATTTACAAAGAGTTTTGCAAATGGGAGCCAATTATAATGTTTACAAGTTGTAACATTCTTATCAAAACTGAAATCTGCTCACCACATCAAAATTTGACTGTGGCTTCCTAAAGAGTGTCAACAAATTTTCAAAGAAGTTTTCAGAGGTGGATCTGTGGTCTATTTTTAAGAAAATCCTCACACATTTTATTAGCAAGAAATAATGCATTATCTCCATAGAAATCATTTCCACACACCATGGTGGGTTGAAAGAGTTAATGTGGTTGCAAAACATTATTAAGTAGCTTACGGAAGTTTAAATTGGAGGAAAAATAGTTACAGAATTTAATAGCTAAGAAATATCAAACATAGAACACATGGTTCAATACCTCATGTTATTCTAGTATACTTTGTTATAATTGGAAATGAAAAAGGATAAGTATGTGTAACCCTCTACCACAGGCGCCTGTAACACTTCTCTCAGCCAAACCCCAACACAGAAGCCACAAAATATGCCCTGTTGGATAAACCAGGGCTTCCCCACTTCCATGCACTCTTACACAAGTCACAAACAATGCGTGTGCCAACAATTACATAACTTGCTTTGTAGCCATAGTAATCTTGCTCCTTCCTCTTTGGGGCCCACTCAGTCATTGCTCATTTGTCTTGTTTCACCCTGGCCTGTTCATTTTATCCAGTTCCCTTAAGCCCCGGTACACACACTGTTCACCGCACAGCTCACGCCATACAAATTGGGCTTAAAACAGGGCACGTTGCAACAGACGGCCTTTTAGCTCTCATCTCTGACGTGACTCTGCCTCCTCCAAATAATTTCTGAACCCCATCCCGCATCTAACTTTCTCTTTGCGTTTGGCACAAGTGTGATAGAATTCTTGGGGATCACCCTCTCATCCAACCCCCTCACTTTATAGATGATGAAATGACCTCACTTTAGTTACTTTTATAACAGAATGTTTCACGTGAGGTTTTTGCAAAATGGAAATCCGAGGGGGAGACGAACCATGAGAGACTGTGGACTCTGAGAAACAAACTGAGGGTTCTAGAGGGGAGGCGGGTGGGGGGATGGGTTAGTCTGGTGATGGGTATTAAAGAGGGTGCGTTCTGCATGGAGCACTGGGTGTTATACGGAAACAATGAATCACGGAACACTACATCAAAACTAATGATGTAATGTATGGTGGTTAACACAACATAATAGAATAAAATTAAAAAAAATTAAAATTAAAAAAAGAAATCCTGGAAAAAAATATTTATCAATCACTCTAAATGCTAGGCTAATTTCTGGAAGGTTTTCACAACTAGCTGGTCTTTCCCTCTGTATTATATTAATTCCTAATAGTTTTATGCAGAGAATAAAATTTCTATATTGTCCCCTGAGGGGAAATGCCTTTTTCATTGAAAAATCAGTGTCTCAGAAGAGAGAATATATTGTCTGAATATAGATGCACAAGATTAAAAAAAATGTATTTAAATTCTTTATAAAAGGTATTAATTCAAATCATATATCATCTTTATGAATTCCCTCAGAATTTATTTCCTCTTTCTTTGGTTCCCCTGAAACTTACCACGTCTTTATTTATATAGTATTTTATAGTGTTTAAAGTATATTACCTTATATTCTACCAATAACAATGAGTAATTTTGGTTGGGGAAATATATGGCTTTATCATATACATGAATAAACCATGGATCATTTCTAGCTGTGTGGATTAGACTATTGAAAGAAAAAAAAATAAATTGTGAAAATACTGGAGACACTGGAATGGAATGTTTATATAGTTGAGATCACCAAATTCCATAATTTTATCTTCCTGAAAGGCCAAGAATTTTAAAATACTTACAGATGATGAAAATATCCAAGGTACTGTCTCATAGTATGTCATTGTTTGGGGGTGCCAAAAGCAAGTCCTTAGGCATTATAGGCACTAAATCCCTTTGATGGGATTCTTCTCTGCCTGCATAACACTGTTGCAGGTTTCCGGTGGCTATATTTGTCTCCTGAACTAGGTTGGATAGATTATCAGAACAAACTTACTTTGAATGTTAACAGTTTTGTTGTCTAAATAACTATATAAATAAAACATGGGGCGAATAAGTGATTTTTTTTTTTTTACAACTGTCAAAGCATTTCAAACTTTATGGGGAAAAGTAGCATTTAACGTTCACCATTGAAAGAAAAAGAATTGAAAAATAATAATACAGTGTCTCACTTTTTCCTCAAGCCAATTTCCCAGTGTTCATTTGGAAAACTTTGACTTCAGATCCTATTGAGGGAAGTCCAAAGATAATTCATTAACTGCTTCAGTGACACACATCCATTTTAAACAGCGGAGACCTTCCCATCCAAATTTACTGTTCTGTCCTAGTCAGACACAGTGTAATTATCTCTTTTCCTACATTATGGCAACTTCCTCTTACACTTTGAAAGAACTTCGGTCAAAATACTCCATCAACACTCTCTTTGTCCCTCAATAGTATTTCTTTCATGTTATTTTAAGGATTTCTGTAAAAGCATCTTTGCCTCTTTAAAATGTCAAGTTTTACTACCTAAAATATATGTGCTACTGTACCTCCATAAACCACTGGCTGGGCCTAGTGACTTAATATGAGTTGGCTCCTCTTTGGGAAAGATCCCTATTTCCCTAAAACCACCTCCACTCTGTAGCACATGGCCTCCAATTCCTCATTTAACAGTGCCATACTGTTGAAAAAAAATAACACTTAACAGAAAACTTAGTCAAAATGGTTGATTATCTTGATGTTGTTCAATCCAGTATTGTTTATACTACTGTTTGCTCTCTGCGTTGTCAGTAAAATTATTTAATTCACAGTATTGTGTAATGTAGATTGCCAAACTGTTACTCATATCAAATAAATTGTGCAGCAATTATTTGGTAATCCAATACAGAGTTAGCAACAATAAAAATCAGTGTAAATAAATAATCAGTGTAAATAAATAAAAATTTGTTCAGTGGTCTTAAATACGAAGAAACTGAGTCTACTTCAAGTGTTTTAAAAGCCTAATTTATATCTTTCTTGGTACACTTGTGACACATAGGAAAAAGTACTTTTTTTTTTTTTGGCTGAAACTCTGCAGCAAAATAGCTTTGTGACTCTAGGCCTCAGTGGCTTGTGTCTGATCCACAAGCTGAAGAGTCCTAGATAGATAGATGATAGATAGATAGATAGATAGATAGATAGATAGATAGATAGATAGACGATAGAAAGATGATAGATAGATTAGAGCTAGAGATGTTTGTACAGGTGTACACATAAAGGTAGATGTAGGTACAGATGTGGGTCTAGATATAGGTATAGACTCGGTATAGTGATGTGTAGACACATAGATATAGATAGACTAACACAAAACCTAAGTCACCATGCTATCTTATCCTAACTCATACATTTAGGAAAAATGCCTGGTTCCTGTAGGTATATGAGTTCCCATCCTTTATCCAAAGAAATTCATAGTGGTTGAAAGATCTTATTTCACAGCTATAGGTCTTTACATGCTTGGGGTGAGCTGAAGACTTTTTTCACATACACACATTCAGCTCTTACTGAAGCATGGAGTCAAGAAAGCATAGGAAATTCTCAGCAGTGGATTGAGCCTTTGTCATTTTCTAAAAATCCTATTAAGAAAGATGTATTAAAATTTACAAATGGAAATCTATAAATGAATCTTTAGAAACCTTCTTTCTGGCTTTAATTTCACCGTTCCTCAATGTATTTAAGCTTGAAGTTTATTTGCTCGTGTTATGTAAAGGGAGACTGACACATTGGTAGAAAAAGCAAACCATTTCTTGCAAGATCACATCACATATACATAAACACATTGTACATATACCCTTACACACTATTTCAAACTAACATATTAAAAATGCTGTTGTTAGATTGACCACAGTGTTATACAGATGTAGTTTTTGCACTACCATGTTTTTTTTTCCCCTAGATATATACATTTTTCTTATATTAATTCACCCAAAGTGATAAAGGTCAAACCAGGGTTAAATTATTCCCCCCCTTAACTGGTGGATTAATAATTCAAATTCACATTTTCATTGACCTGGAATCCATTGTATTCCCCTAGCAAGAGTGTTTAGGAACAATAATATATACTTTCCACAATAAAAGGGGAAATAGAAACAGCAAAAGCAATGCATGCTACATAATAGATAGTACGTTTGATGTATATGTTTGCTATATGTATTGACTGTAGTGGCAGTTTGCACTAGTGATTTTAGATTTATCTGCCATCAATGCTATATTCCTACGTGTTGATAGTCATTTGATTGTTGTTTATTGGTTCTGTGCATAAATGGTTTTGGCTCAGAGAAGGCTGTTAGATCTCTAAACTATTTCCCCATGGGCTGATGTAATTGTTTGTAAACATAGTATGAAATGCAAGAGACCAAAAACAACAACAATAACAGCAAAGCATGGAGAGTCATTAGAGATCACTGGGCTTTACTTTGGCCTGAGAAAAATAAAACATCTTCCAATAAACCAAAACATTTCTCTTGCATATCAACCTTACAGACCTCATTAGATGTTTTGCACTCACACATTTCTCTAGCTTCTCTAACTGTGGGGTTTGGAAATTCTCTTGGAAATTATTGCAATCAAACTTTTATATTTTAATTTTGTGACACCAATTAATCTTTAAATCATGAAGAGTTTATTGTTAGAACTTGTGACATACTTAAAGATCATGTGGTTCATGGGGCGCGTGGGTGGCTCAGTCGCTAAGCGTCTGCCTTCGGCTCAGATCATGATCCCAGGACCCTGGGATCGAGCCCCTCATCAGGCTCCCTGCTCCCCCGCATCAGGCTCCCTGCTCCCCCGCATCAGGCTCCCTGCTCCTCGGGAAGCCTACCTCTCCCTCGCCCATTCCCCCTGCTTGTGTTCCCTCTCTCACTGTGTCTCTCTCTGTCAAATAAATAAATAAAATATTAAAATAAAATAAAGATCATGCGGTTCTTTTTCCATAGACAACTGATGTTGAACCGGAGGAGAAAAACAATAGAACAATTGAACAGAAACCTACAAATAAATAGTATTTTATGAACTTCCATCAAGAAGATATTCCAGCTGTCTAAAATTAATTTAAGTGTGTTTTAGGAAAAAAAATATCAAAGTTCCTTTGAGTCAGACAAATTAAAGATGTCAGTTATTTGGGGAGCCCACTTATATTCAAACTTTATTTATTTAACACCCACTATTTGCCATTCACAAGCCTACTCAGTAAATGTAGAAAAATAAAACAGAGGCAAAACCTGCTATCATGGTGCTCATATTTTAGTGACGGAGATGAGGTAAAGGAATAAAATTATGTCTATTTTGTTTAAAAATATATAAACTATAAGCAAATATCATGTTACTTTATAGTATGTTATTTACACAGAGTGATAGAGAATGCATCCCAGTTAGAATCAAAAGCCCTAAGCGTTAATCTGGAGTCTGAAATACACAAGACCCTTTTATGGGTTATTTACCTTTTTGAGCTTCAATTTGTCCCTAGGTTAAGTGTGAAACTGAAAATGTGTCCAGTGTGCCTCATAATATTTCTCTGAATCTCAAAAGTGATCAGAGAACATTATAGCATTTTGGAAAATGTTATCAAGCATGATACAAACATAAGGCAGTGTTATTATTATTTTTTTAAAGATTTATTTATTTATTTATTTGACAGAGAGAGAGACAGCAAGGAGGGAACACAAGCAAGGGGAGTGGGAGAGGGAGAAGCAGGCTTCCTGCAGAGCAGGAAGCCCAATGCAGGGCTCCGTCCCAGGACCCTGGGATCATGACCTGAGCCAAAGGCAGAGGCTTAATGACTGAGCCACCCAGGCAGCCCAAGGCAGTGTTATTATTTGGGTACCTTGGTGTGAGAGGGCAAGTAAACTGCAGCATGGCAAAAAAAATCCACAGAACATTCCTGGATCTTAGCAAGTGCTAGACATTGGCCAGCAAATTGACATAACTTTGTATGAGTTGCATGGTAAAAATTGTGCGAATTTAGGATTTGTACATAATAAGTTCTACTCCATCAGATCCACCCTAAGGATGTAATACACTGGGGACTTCCCCTTGGTCAGTTCAATGTTTTAAGGGCACCATTTTGCTACATGACAAGTGGTAATGCAATACGGATTTGAAGAACTATTTTTGGGATAAAAAGAGATCCCATTCCTCACTTGTGCTAAAAAAATCACTGATGAGTTCCCAACAATCAAAAGGAGAGGGAACGATCATCTTTTATGATTTACATTATTTTTTATTTTTTATTTAAATTTGCTTTTGATGTTCATTTTAAGCTGACTGAATCTGCTTTAAAAATTTTGGCCTTGGGTCTGGAGTTAGAATGAAAACTACAGGGAGTATTTTTTCTTGGGTTCTATGGCTTCTACATCAGTGGTTTTCATATTGACATGAGTTTAAAGTCAACTGTTGATCTTGGAACACTGGCATCCCTGGGCCCTGGCACAAATATTCTGACTGAGTGAATCTGGCATGTGTCCCAGAATCTGTACATTAAATAGTACCTACCTACTTCACCATTTTAATTCAGTTGACCTTTACAATATACTTTGAGGAAAAAGAAAGTTACTCTAAGGATAATGGACAATCCTGGAAATAATCACATTTTTAAGGCTTGCAAATACTTTTTTATGTAAAATCATAATTTAGGTATTTCTGTAAAATGTATTAGAAATAGCTAGTTGTGGCAGGAAATAAGATGAACACACACAGACCCTTCTCAGCTGCCATTTTAAATATGCAGTTTTTCTATTCCAGTTTGTTCTTTTTGTTCTACTTGAGTTTTTTCCCAATATCTCAAAAAAACAGAAATATAATGAGCAATAGTAATTTTTTTGGCTTTTACCTAAAAATAGAATATATTTCTTACAACAATCTAAAGAATGTTTGTCAGAATAGAAATCTAGTAGAGAAAGAGAAAAGGAAAAAGTAAACTAAATATTGTTATGAGAAAGAACAAGGAAAAATATATTGAATAAAGCAAGTTCAAGATCTTTGAAGAGTGTACCCTTGCCCTGGGAACTCCCAATGAGTTCTGGGTATTTGAAAACTTGTGTATAAGAAGGGAGGAGGAGGGAAAGAAATTCTGTGTGTTTGTGTGCATACACACTAGCATGCATGCAGAATGCACACGTGTTTAATACCACAAGATAATAAACTAATCTGCTTAGGTTTTGCATTTTGTTTTGTTTTGTTTTAAACGTGTTGATACTTTGGAGGATGGATAATTCAAAGAAAGCATGTGAAAGCATATTTTCTTTTAAAATTACTAATACAAGGGAGGAGAGGAGAAGAATGGTTTTGATTAGGTTTTCAATTGTCTATATATGTCAAGAACTTCCTTTTCTCTTCCTAAATTTTAAAAGGCTCGGAAACATTTTATTTTCCTCTGGGTATTTTCTTGGCTATTCTCTTGGGTTCTGAGAGTCATTACTCAATAGGATGGAGTTGGGGTAACTCCAAAGTTTAAAATAAATAGTAAAGGCTTAGGAAATAGGATGTATGCAGGATGGTAATAGAAAAAAAAAGTTATTTTTGCTTTTGGAAGACATGAATAAAAGGTACTACAACTCTTTCAGCAATATCAAGGGTAATTACAAAGAGCACTTGTCCAGGTGTTCTTCATCTCCGTTGCGGACAGAATGAGAGGAAATGGATGGAGATGGATTATTTACTTTGAAATAAGAAATAAATTCCCGAGACTGCAGACCAACAACCATTGTAAATTTGTGTTGTTTTGTGTGTGTCTGTGTTTATGGTTTAAAGGAGCCTTGTGGCTGTATTACAGTAAGATTTTGTAATTGGAAATCCTTAGTCTAAGTTGGCTTATTTATGGTCCTGAATAGAGAAAAAGTAGTGCAAGTGGCCTCTTAGAATGCATCCTATACCTATCATTCCTTAAATCAAAATTCCAGTTGAATATTTTCTTTTCCTCAGATAGTTTTAAACTAAGTGATGAGATGTCATTAGGGAGTTTTTCCTGAATTAAACATAGATTTGTTTCCCATGATCCCCTTCTTTTTTACTCTTCATCTCATTCATTCCCAATTATTTTCTTTCTCATGATAGTGGAAGTTAAAAAAGGTGGGACAAAGAAAGAATGTTTTAGAAGTAATCCTTCCTGCCTGAGTTAAAAAAGCAGCATTTGGAAAAGTTTATGCTACAATTTTCTGAGATCTTAAATAGAAACCTTATTGAGATTAGTTTCCTGAAGAAAAAAAAATCAATAGCAGAAGAAATACTAAAAGTTAGTTTATTAATTTAAAATGCACTTTAATTATAATGGGAAATTATAACTGTTTTTTTTTCAAAAAACAAACAAACAAAAACCTGAATTTGATTGATTTAAGGAATGCCAGACTATTCTTTACTTGCTGTATTATGTAGAGGTACAACACAATGTAAGTTACAAAGAAAAAATGGCATCAAAAACTTATGATGTCCTAAAGGCATTTTGAATATTAGGTAGTTATTAAGAATAGCCTTTTGTGGGCACCTTGGTGGTTAAGTGTCTGGCTCTTGGTTTTGACTCAGGTCATGGTCTCAGGGTCGTGACATGGAGTTCCCATCAGACTCTGACCTCAGTGGGAGTCTGCTTGAGATTGTCTCTCTCTTTTTCCCTCTGCCCCTCGCCCCAATCCTCTCTCTCTCTCTCTCTCTTTCTCAAATAAATCTTTTAAAGCAAAGAAATAACTTTTTACTTTTGGAAATAAAACCTATATTGTATTTAAAGGATAATGATTAACTTTCCATTGATATAATATCTGGCAACTTATAATTTAATTTAATTTTAAAATTTTAATTTTAATTTTATCCCAAAGTACTCATCAATAGCCCATATTTCTCTGTCAGTAAAGATGATAGAGAAAATTACTCTTGATAGGATAAAATGATCATTTAAAAATATCTAAGAACCTTGCATTCTAGCTTCTCAGTCTAATCAAATAAAAGACATTTTAAAATTAAATAAAAATAATGCTTGATATCGATAGTCTTTTCCCTCCATTTACTCTGTATTTTTTTTTTTATCATAAACTGAGTCATACTTCTGTTTGGGGACACAACATGCCCAGCCACGTGTGTTTCTTTTTTGCCAGATCTTTGCTTTCCAGGCCTCCTTTCAATCAGGAGTACCCATGTGACACTTTCCTGGACACTGAGATACAAGAAAATCATGCTGAAAGTTTCTCAAAAGTTAGCATTGCCTCTTTCTCATTCTTTTTTTAAATATTTTTAAAAATATTTTATTTATTTATTTGAGAGAGAGACAGAGAGACAGAGATAGCAAGAGGGAGAGGGAGAGAGAGAGAGAGAGAGAGAGAGAGAGCATTGAGAGGGGAGGAGAGGGAGAAGCAGACTTCCCACAGATCAGGGAGCCTAATGTGGGGCTCGATCGCAGGACCCTGGGATCATGACCTGAGCCGAAGGCAGACACTTAAGGACTGAGCCACCCAGGCGCTCCTCCTCTTTCTCATTCTTTTTGCCTTAAACATGGATATAATACCGAGAGTTGAAGCAGCCTTCTTTTGACCATGAGGCAAAAATCTATAAAGAAAAAAGTTCTGCAAAGCACAGTATGAAGAGTTTTGATGATGATATAAAGGATTTGAACTAACCCATAAACTGTTTACTTCTAGATTTTAGACTGTTTATTTCTAGATTTTTGGTTAGAAAAATGATAAATGTCCTTATGAGTTAAGCCACTTGACACACAAGCTCAGTTACTTGCAGCTGAATGCACTGCTCAGTGGTGATTTACAAATGAGTCTTCAAAGGACATGCTGGTAACAAGGATGGGATGTGTGAGCTACATGTCAAGCTATCAATAATATTAAATGAAGAAAGTAAATGCCATTTATTTTTCTACCTTTCAAAAATTATCTCATAATTTCTTAATTATTGGAAAATATTTTAAAAGTGAGGCACCTGGGTGGCTCAGGCGGTTAAGCGTCTGCCTTGGGCTCAGGTCCTGATCCCGGGGTCCTGGGATCCAGCCCCGCATGGGGCTCCCTGCTCCACGGGGAGTCTACTTCTCCCTCTTCCTCTGCCTGCCTCTCTGCCTACTTGTGTTCCCTCTCTGTCAAATAAATAAAATCTTAAAAAATAAATAAATAAAAATAAAAGTGAGACAATGTTCTATTCTTAGTTATCTTTTACCAAGTAAATTTTGTATTTCTAAGGTATTTATTTGAGCAGTTGCAAATGTTCTATATTTATATATGGCAATTATTTTATTACATAAAAATTATTGAGGGACAGACATGTTCAGAAATATATCCTTCAACAGATAATGTTTCTAGATGAAAAATAATATTTATCATTATTACAATTGCCAAAAATGTTACTGAGTTATTGAAAACAATGTCCTGTCAACAACTATGAATTGTTTTCACACTGAAAGATTTCCAAGTCAACCATATATACATAAGTCATTTCTACTCAAAAAGTAAATAGTATGTTCCAAGTATTTCAGTGTGTCCTTACAATAAATGCTGAAAAAATTATCCCTCCACATATATAAAAGAAGCAAATATTTCCACATTTATATATAAATATTTGCACACATTTGTATTTGTTCCCAATGCACCCTGGAATACAGTTGATATTATGATATTTAAGTGATTGTAGACACAATACACTTAATTAATTTTTAGATTTTGGAAAGGAGATTTAATTACTATAATGACTTCGGAAATCTGGAAATAAATATTTAAGACATCAAAATTTTAATTCCATGTATTCTGAATTTAGGCATTTTGGATAAATACATGAGATTGTGGTTAATGAAAAAAGTTAAAGAGTTTTCAGTTGTTCATTACTTTTGAAATTTGGCTAGAAAGATTTTAAGGAAGTTATGTTTCTCTTTTCAATTAAGTGAAATCACGGCAAGAATTCATAATTTTTATTCTTGCTAGTTTGTGAATCTATTTGAATATGACACAGGATGTTTGTTTTAAACCTTTATAATGTAAATAAATTGCATTCCAATAAAGTTATAAGAACTCTGAAATACAACAATTTAATGCATTTTAATACAAATAATACTTATTTGGAAAAGTAGAGCAAAAGAGATGTTAAAGATAACAATCTCTGGTTTTCACAGACCACTTTTTTTATAACAGTGGTAGAGTAGTATGATAACTGGTAATAAAAGAAAATGAAACTATGAATTTGTTTCTTCAACAGGAAATAAGACAAGGAGTTCTATAAATTTTAAAAGTAACTATTATATAAATTATTGAATAGATTTACATTATCATTGTGAAGAATAAATTACTTCAAAAAAAGGACTAAGAATACTTAAGAAAATTATTACCCAAAGTAATAAATTTAGAAAAGTGAAAAAAAAGCAGATTTGTATATCACAATATATATAATTCTGATTTTTACCTGCAGTTAGGAAAGTCTGTGAAGAAAATCCTTTTTAATAAATTCCATTTATGTTTTATAAATTTATTTTACAAATTCTATTCTGTGGCTATAATTTTGTTATCTTTGATACAGTTGTGGTAATATTTTAGGTGGAAAAATTCTAAATTCTCTTTAGGAAATGTCTCAAATGGAACTATAAATTGACCCATTCTCATGTATTTCTTCTGAACTTTAAGCCCTTACTTCAGTTAAACCATGTATATAATATGTTATACAAAAAAACTGATCATCACTGACTTTTAGTTGCAAGATCCGGATGACATCAACAATTCCAAACTCTTCTTATCCTCTAATATATTTTGGGGGAATTGGAAAAGGTCCTACTCAAACCGGGTAGTTTACATACAGATCTTTCAAGATCAGAAATTCAATCAGATGAAAATGGGTTTTCAGTTGAAATTGGTAAGAATGGGTATGCAATTAAAACAAGCTCTTAATCATTTTCATTATGAAGTAAAAGAAAACAAAAAGATCATAAACATCATTATCAAATGAACAGAGGGGACAGCAAGGCCCTTGTGATAGGAGTTACATGGCAGTGTTTCTTAGAATTCTTTTCTTCTCAAACAAACCCTCAGGCAGGGAACAAAGAAGCCAATGCCTTTCCTCTCATCTCTCCCCTTGTCCCTACTGTTTTTAATAATGTACGTCTGACATGCTAACAATCAAGCACATGTTTTTTTATTGTTGTCTGATCTCAGCTGTCTGATAATGGCTTAAGAGGAATGATGAGTGGAATCACACATCAAGGGTCTCCTTTGTTGATAGTATAACCAGGGGTGTATTTCCAATTTGCAGTTTGGTGCTGCAGCTTAAAAAGTGGCACATTTGTTTGATATCCACTTGGTGCTGTGCCATTAATCTACCAAACTCAGGGGTCAACTGTTCCAACGATGTGCGAATAAGGAATTAAAGATAGCGACTTTGCAGAAGTTTGTGAAAAATAAGAGAAACAGTTTGTTTCCCAGTTTTTTTTTAAATCTCTAGACACAAAATAATAAATTATCACTCTGCAAAAATCTAAGTGTACCATATGATATGTACATACGTTCTATACCATCTATATTTAGCCTAAAAAAGGTTTGATGTTTTCCATAATGAATGAAGAGTCAATCTGTTCTATGTTGTACCTTTTGGAATTAATCCAAGACCAATTACTTTCCATATTAGTCTCACAAATTTTCTGCAAGTCAATCTTCTTTTGGGGAAAAGCATATCTTCAATAGCTGAACCTTTTCTGAACATGAGCAAGTGTTACCTGGCTAATAATTAAAAAAAAAAATGTGTTTAAAATATAACTGTATAATTTGATAAAAACTTTCAAAAAAAAGTCTATGATTACAAAAATTAGAATAATTTTGTTAGAATATTAACTTTCCTCCTTACAAATAGTAACATGTCGTTTTCATAAAGTTCACTTTCTGAAAGGAATCCCACTCTGATTAGCCAAAATACATTAGTAATACATTTTTGTCATATAGAAATTGATAGCGATTGAAATTAAGCCTTTTCTGGTGTTGAGGCCATATTCACAGTGAAGAGACTTGAATTCGTTTATAAAACATTTGCAGTTTTAGAAAATGTATATGCTAATATTTATTACTTTCTCCTGTTTTTCTTTTGATTAAGAATAAAGAAAAAATATTAAACTATAAACATATGACTTATATCCTTTCAACATGAATAGTTATCTCTCAGAATATAGTGGTGCAAATGAACACTCTAGATAAGCTTACTTTTCATTCAAACACTCCTATTAGAATTGATTTTTATTTATTTTTTTAAATTTTATTATGTTATGTTAATCACCATATATTACATCATTAGTTTTTGATGTAGTGTTCCATGATTCATTGTTTGCGTATAATACCCAGTGCTCCATTCAGTACATGCCCTCTTTAAGAATTGATTTTTATTTTAAGGTACAATGGCATGAATGGTTTTGAGAATACTTTTAGTTGCATACACAAATTGTCTCAATACTATAATACAGACATATTTAGGATAAGATGTTTTGTGTGCATGGGGTTACTTGAACTTAGTATGTGATAAATTTATTATTTTACTATTTTTTATTTTCATTATGATGTTTACTGAGTGGCTGTGTATAAGAAAAGAAAAAAAATTACTGTGTAGCAGTTTAGTCAATCCTATTTAAATTAATATTTGAATAGATTAAGTGAAGAAAATGACTAAAAATCTGTGAAACACATGATTAACCATAGTAAGTATAGAGAGGTATTAAATTAATAAGTCTGTGATGCACTAATTTATGTCAATTCAATGAAAACTCCTCTTAAGTGAAAACTTGTTAACAAAAGAAACTTGTTAATGGAATACTGTTATTTTATTCAACGCCTAAACACTTAAGAGGCCTTTTGTATCCAGTTGCCGTGGGAAAATCTACTAACCTTAAAGCTCTTGCAATAAACAATCCATTTTAACTCTTTTAAGGCTT